>NC_060891.1:26996878-27019378 GCF_014805685.1 Silurus meridionalis
CTGAAGCTGTTCATTGGGAGTGACGACGATGGACAGTATTAGAAACAAGTTTATTAGAGGGACAGCACATGTAGGACGTTTTGGAGACAAGGTGAGGGAGGTGAGATTGAGATGGTTTGGACATGTGCAGAGGAGGGACATGGGGTATATCAGTAGAAGAATGTTGAGGATGGAGACACCAGGAAGGAGGAAAAGAGAAAGACCAAGGAGGAGGTTTATGGATGTGGTGAGAGACATGTAGGTAGTTGGTTTGATGTACAGATGTAGAACACAGGGGGGTATGGAGACGGATGATCCGCTGTGGCGACCTCTAATGGGAGAAGAGGAATAAGAAGAATTTTTTTTTTGTTTTTAAGACAAAATTAAACCGTACTGTACATGCACCCTAATTAAAATGAAAATTTTTGCTTTCCTATTGTATAAAAGCTAGCAGCTCAGCACATGCTAGCTATGTCTGAATTTACCTAACTTGTGTGTGTGTGTGTGTGTGTGTGTGTGTGTGTGTGTGTGTGTGTGTGTGTGTGTGTGTGTGACAGAGGAGAACAATATCCAGGGCTGGTTTATTGCAGATGATGATGGGAATCAGATTAAGAAGCAGAAACACCCACTGCTGCTGAAGCACATGCCTGTGGTCATGTCCAGACTGCAGGAGTTTAAGGTGAGCTTGTGCTGCTCACTTCTGGATTCTGATTGGTCAGAAGGTATTGATGAATGATGTTTGTTTTTAACATCTATGGAAGGAGTCTCCGATGTGTTCTTAGTCACATGATAGATCCTTCTGTACTCTATCACTCCTCCACTAAACCCTCCTCCTCTATGACTTCTCTACTTATTCTACCCATCCCCTACCACTCCTCCACTGATCCCTCCTCCTCTACCACTCCTCCACTGATCCCTCCTCCTCTATGACTTCTCTACTGACCCCTCCATCCTCTACCACTCCTCCACTGATCCCTCCTCCTCTATGACTCATCCACTGATCCCTCCATCCTCTAAGACTTCTCTACTGACCCCTTCATCCTCTACCACTCCTCCACTGATCCCTCCTCCTCTATGACTCCTCCACTGATCCCTCCATCCTCTACCACTTCTACACTGATCCCTCCTCCTCTACCACTTCTCTTCTAATCCATCCATCCTCTACCACTCCTCCACTGATCCCTCCTCCTCTACCACTTCTCTACCGATCCCTCCACTCCACTGATCCCATAACTTTCTAAACAGTTGAGTCTCTAGCAATCTTCAAACTTCATTGAGTGGTTTAAAAACTTATTTTCTCCTTTAAAATAAGTTTTAGTTTGATGATAATTTTAGTCTGAGATCCAGTTAACCAGCATTTGAATGTATTTTTTGATGAAGACTTTGTAAATGTAACCATAAATGGATAAAAGGTTTTATCTCATTCATTGAAATAATAGAATGTTGTAATTGTGGCAGGTTGCTGAGGTGTAAAAGGAAAAAAACACTTCAGGACATTGTGTTTTAGGAAATCAGTGTGGTTTTGGTAGCGTGGCTTCATCACACCATCTCGATGTTGATTAGACTCACTAATGGCACAACGTGTTGCTTAACTGCATGTGTACATACTGGATACATGTGTATAATAGATACATGGTCTGATTTGTCAGGTGGAGTGTGCAGTCCATAACCCAGAACCCTTAGTTAATAGCGAGAGCACAGCAGACGTCCCGGCGGTGGGACATGGCTGTGTTTGGGTAAGTTTATCTTTTAAAGTCTAAAAAGGGACTGGTTCCATTCCAGTTTCATTGAAAGACACCTTCCACGTCTTCCCATGGACACCCAGAGTTACTATATATAATATAATATATAGTGTGTCTCACGTGTAAAAACAAACAGCCTCTAGAGGCCGCTGTCATAACAACAGTGGAACAGAACCTGGAAAAACTATCAGTATGTATTTTTGCTCATAGCCGATAGTCGATAGTTCCAACAATCAACTATTGTCAACCTCAAAGAGATAGATTATCAAATACAGATATGATATAAGTAAAACATATATTTAAAATTACATTTTCAAAATATGTCTCTGGCATTGTTCAGTATTCGACTATAGTTTGGGGACCCAACTTTGGTTTATAGTCTGGAAGGGATTTTTAGTTGAAACTGCGACATTTGGCTGCCAAAGATGCAACACAACACTTGATTGTAATTCTTTGTTTGTTTGTTTTGTATTCAGGTGGCCAGCTGCACCAATCAGATGGCTCAGATCGCAGTCGTGGCCATGCAGAACACCAGCCCGAAGGTGACCGAGTGTTTCAACGTGGAGTCACGGATCCTCTGCATGACCTACGTACCTTCGGACGAACCCCTGGAGGACAGAGAGGGTCAGAGCTCAAACACACACACTGTGTGTGTGGGGATGGAGGAGGGCAGGTACAGCGTTGAATTTCCTGAAACGTAAAAATAAGTCGTACATCCTGATTTTTTACAAATCCTATCGTCATTGGGGCCAATAACGGGGGTGGAGCTTAAGCTGTATTTGATCAGCCAATCAAAAAGTTTGAGCATTAGCCTTCCTTGTTTTTACTTATAGGCTGTGTATTGGTTAGCATGACATTTCTGTTTCTAGTGACGATATCCAGCAACTTTAACTTGTGTTAACTTCTTCGTATGCTTTAGAAATGAGTTTATTAGAGGGACAGCACATGTAGGATGTTTTGGTGACAAGGTGAGGGAGGCGAGATTGAGATGGTTTGGACATGTGCAGAGGAGGGACATGAATTATATTGGTAGGAGAATGCTGAGGATGGAGCCACCAGGTAGGAGGAAAAGAGGAAGGCCAAGGAGGAGGTTCATGGATGTGGTGAGAGAAGACATGCAGGTAGTTGGAGTAAAAGAGGCAGATGTAGAGGTCAGGGTGGTATGGAGACGGATGATCCACTGTGGCGACCCCTAATGGGAGCAGCCAAAGAAGAAGAAGAAGAAGAACTTCTTCATATGCAGCATTGTCATGTTCTCGCCGTACATTAGGGGTTTCCTCTGTGTGCTTTGGGTTCTTCTTCAGTCCAAACAGCTGCATTGTTTTTGGAGAAGGTAGCTAAGTGGTTGAGATGTCTTTGGAATTAGAAGGTTGTGAGGGAAAATTGCAGAGTCACCAAACTGCCAGGGCTGAACCCTTGAGCCGGACCCCTAAGGAAGGCCCCTGAGCCCTCAGCCGCTAAGTTGAGTAAGTAAGATCGCCTCTGTATGAAATATAGTGTAACAGATTTGTCTCCATTCTGCAGCATCTCCGTCTACAAGAGCAGCCAGCGATCCAAGAAGATCCGACTGCAACACTTCTTCATGCCGGATAAAGCCGCTGTGACCTGTTTAGCTTATAAGAGTTCGTTTCTGTACGCTGGCCTGGTCAGCGGCTCCCTCGCCATCTACTCACGAGCCCAGGGTAAGTGCTCCGATTTCTACGGCGGATTTGACCTTTGACCTGGTGGCAGTACGGCTAAAATTAAACATGTTCATTTTAATTGTTGGCGTCAAAAATGCAGCAAATGGAGATGAGACAAGTTTACATCGAGTTAGAGGTAGCTGCTAGCTAGATACTTTTGGAATTATTATATAGGTGATAATATTTGAGGGAAATTGAGGCCTTTTACTGACTGGAATAGCTAATCCGTAGATTATGATCTGTTCACTTGCTAGCAAGATTGGCTTAATGTGTGCCTTGTCAAATCCGCTAACATTAACGATGCTAAGGCTGCTTTCTTTCGCAGTAAGATAGCTTTATTACAGCTTTTTCCTTTTTTGTGCCTGTTTCGGCGAAACTTCTCTGCAAATTATCATAATTTATTTTGCTTGATAGCAAATCGTTTTTTTGTTGTTGCTTTTTTAGCATCAAATATGCTAATGCTGTTCGCCAAAATCTTGTTGGTTATCAGGGTTTGAGGATCCGTTAATCTTTTACAGCTAGTCATGAAGCACATGTATTTACTGACTAGCATAGCTAATACCATCATGGATGAACTGCTGGCCATCCAAGCGACCCTTTTAAAGGTTTCGTCTTTTTAGCCTAACATGCTAACGTGTGACATGACCTTGAAATTTGTATTACTTCAAGGATAAATATTCGTACCCCTAATCATGTGACTGTCTTTTTTTGCGCATTAGCATAGCTAATGCTTTAATTTATTCTTTTAGTGCTAGTCAAATTGATCAGGAAGAGGTGTGTAACATAAAGCGCAATAACACAGGTACCTGAATCTTATATAAAAACTAATTTAATTGAGCATATGTTATCGTGACTAGCCGAAAGAAATCAGCTTCCCGTAAACACATTTTGTGACTGGAATAAAAATGGCAGGATGGAAAGAAACCTGTCGAGAGGAAGAGAGAGATAGAAAGAGAAAGAGTGGAAGAGAGAGGGATTAAAAATACTGCACACGGGGAAAAAACTTGGATGAACCTGCTAGGCCCTGAGCTGAACGTCTGTCACGTCCAGTCGCTTAGGGGGAAAACAGACAATGAGGGAAGATTTTCCATTTTTCCCGCTGTCTCAATCTTTCCATTATTCAATACATTTTGGAACAGATCGGAACGTTCCATTGGTTTGGGGGGGTTTGGCTTAGCGCTGTAATTCGGAGAGACACAGTTAGCATGATGACAAAGCGTAAAATTATTGCCACAGAGAACAGACTGGCTAACATGCTAATAAAAAAAAAATGAGCTCAGGGTTAACCTAAGCCCATTGCTAGCATGCTAGCATCACACAGGTAAAATACACAGTCTCAGAGTTTAGTGAGGCAAATTGCTAACATGCTAGTAAACCTCAATCTCAGGGTTTGGTGAGGTATATTGTTAGCATGCTAGTAAACCATAATCTAACGGTTTAGTCAAACAGATTGCTAGCATGCTAGTAGACCTCAATCTCAGGGTTTAGTGAGGTAGATTGCTAGCACGCTAGTAGACCTCAATCTTAGGGTTTAGTGAGGTAGATTGCTAATATGCTAGTAAACCTCAATCTCAGGGTTTAGTCAAGCAGATTGCTAACATGCTAGTAAACCATAATCTCAGGGTTTAGTCAAGCAGATTGCTAACATGCTAGTAAACCATAATCTCAGGGTTTAGTCAAGCAGATTGCTAACATGCTAGTAAACCTCGATCTCAGGGTTTAGTGAGGTAGATTGCTAACATGCTAGTACACTTTACTCTAGTAAGTTTAGTCAAAAAGATCTGATTATTTAATAAAATAATGATAATCGTTTGTGTGTGTGTGTGTGTGTGTGTGTGTGTGTGTGTGTGTGTGTGTGTGTGTGTGCGCGTCGGTCGGTGTCCTGTTGTTAAAATGATGGAAAACTTTGGGGATTTATTATATAACACCTTCATTCCGGGGTAAAAAGCGCAGAGGAACGTCGGGGAACCCCGCTGAGAGATGATGTAACGGCGGCTCTGAGTCATCACAACTTATTTTTAATGTCTGACAGAAGCCTAAGCACAGCGGGATTAGTGTAGAGAGAGACAAACAGGAGCACTGTACCACACACACACACACACACCCACTGTTTATGACCATAAACTAGGTCTTAGCATTACATCTTTCCTTCACTTAAACTAGGAGATCCAAACCTGTGCCTGTATGACCGTGCACAAAGCCAGGTTGAAGTGGAAGATCTCCTGCTATAGAACTCCAACCCTGTGAACGCTGATTGCACCTTTACTTACATCAGTACCTGACTTTACTTCCAGCCTTCTGTCTGAATGAATCTCCATAAAATCCCCAGAATTTTAGAGGAACATCTTCCCAGAAGAGTGGAGGTTATTATAGGAGTGAATGGAGACTAAATGTGGAATGGGATGTTCAAAAAGAAGCAAATAGCAATCTTATGGTAAGGTGTCCATAAACGTGACCATATAGAGTAGTTTCTCCTAAATATGAGAACCACGTCTGTTATGTGTGAGTGTGTGTGTAAGATGTGTGTATATATGTATATTTGTATATATGTATATTTATATTTATATTTATTTGGTCTTTTATGGATGCAGTGTTAACTGGAACTCGAAAAGGGTCAAAAGACCATTAAAATGATTTTACAATAAAAATCAATAAATCAGCATCGTATGGACACTAATGAGATTCTTGTATAGTTTATAATTTTAGTGGAAGCGGTAAAATTATTGATAAGATTATTTTTCGTGATCTGAAATCTTGTGTTCGTCCAATTAAATGCGTTTTCTTATCAGTCAAATGTCTCTACAAGGTCAAACATACGCAGGTTTTCTATGGACATTTGGTCCCCGGTAACATATAAACACACACACACATCTAAACACACACACACACACATCTTAACACACACACACACACACACACACACACACACACACACATTACAGACGTGTTTGAGATTAAACCAAGAAACAAAAGTGCCCTCTAATGTTGTATAAGTCTTAGCACATAGCTTTGTGTGATTTTGTGTGTGTGTGTGTGTGTGTGTGTGTGTGTGTGTGTGTGTGTAGGTGTGTAGGTGGTTGTGTTATGTAAGCAGTATGCCCAGAGTTGCACGAACTGAATGTAGATCAGTTTGAAGCAACCTAAGGCTAGATAGAAACAAGGACACTCACGCACACACACTTTATTAAGGACAGCACTATTTGTGTGTGTGTGTGTGTGTGTGTGTGTGTGTGTGTGTGTGTGTGTGTGTGTGTGTGTGTGTGTGTGTGTGTGTCCTTGTTTTATCTAGCTCTTTCTCTTTTTACTGCTCAGTAGAATGGAGTCAGTATGAAAGATTTATTCATTCCTGCGCACACACACACACACACACACACACACACACACACACACACACTTACACACACACAAAATGGTGTGTGTGTGTGTGTGTGTTTCTACCAAATGACTCCACAAGTATAATAAAAGGTAGTTGTAGGTGTATTGTGTGGAATTAATTAGCTAATTATTTTAAAGGAAGGTTCTCACCAGGATAGTAACACAAACGTGTGTGTGTGTGTGTGTGTGTGTGTGTGTGTGTGTGTGTGTGTGTATGTGTGTGTGTGAGTGTGTGTATGTGTATGTGTTTAAACAACACTTCACACTCAAGCTTTACCTTCTATAGTAAATCATCAACCGTTTGTTCATTCCCACACTATTGTGTGAACTGCCCATTATACAAACACACACACACACACACACACACACACACACACACCACCTACACACTGTCATCAAGCTTGCACTTATGGCCTTTGTGAATGTGATTTTTTTTTTATTTTTTATGTAGTGGGCTTTTAAACACAGCTATTTACATGAAGGCGATGATGATGATGATGATGAATATTGATGACTCATCATTATATATATATATATATATATATATATATATATATATATATATATATATATATATATATATATATATATATATATATATATATATATATATATATATATATATATATATATATATATATACATGTGTGTGTGTGTGTGTGTGTGTGTGTGAGTATATATTTAAAATCTGTATATATATTTCCCCTGTTTCTGTAGACGGTTCCTGGGATTCCTCCAGCGTGAGCTTGCTGAAGCTCGGGGTGCTCCCGGTGAAGGCCCTGCTGGCCGTCGGGGAGCGTGTCTGGGCCTCGTCTGGAGGACACGCCTTCATCATCGATGCTCGCTCACACACTGTAGAGGTAAACGACCGCCATGCGCTTCATCATGCCCTGGTTTCAATGTTGCACTTGATTTTTCTAAGGATTTAAAGCTGCAAGGAGACAAAAACCACTCAGAGATCATTCAGCATGAGCTTGCTGTACATTATACTTATTAGAAATCATCATCTGTTTGATCATATAGATCACCAGTATAGAATGGAATGCACCTGAGGGAATAAAGGAGGTGTGGCCTATGTGCCTGTCAGTCTCAGTAAAGAATTTGTGGCCTATGTGCCCGTCAGTTTTAGTGAAGGAGGTGTGGCCTATGTGTCTGTCAGTCTCAGTGAAGGAGGTGTGGCCTATGTGTTTGTCAGTTTCAGTGAAGGAGGTGTGGCCTATCTGCCTGTCAGTCTTAGTGACTAAGGTGTGGCCTATGTTTCTGTTAGTCTCAGTAAAGGAGATGTGGCCTATGTGCCTTTAAGCTCTAGTGAAGAAGGTGTGGCCTATGTGTCTGTCAGTCTCAGTGAAGGAGGTGTGGCCTATATGTCTGTAAGCTCTAGTAAAGGAGGTGTGGCCTATAGGCCTGTCAGGCTTAGTGAAGGAGGTGTGGCCTATGTTCCTGTCAGTCTCAGTGAAGGTCATTTCATTAATGTTTATATTTGTCTATGTCTTACAGAGGAACACTTTTTGCCCCAGCACTTTTTCCCACCTCCTTCCAACATTTTTGGAAATGTGGAAAATCACAGTATGGCTTCTGGTATGACTTCTGGTATGACAGGTTTGACTTTGTTAAGACAAAGTACTCTTTCTGTCCCATCCTGCTGATCATGCTGATGTTGTTGCTACACAATGTTATACTGAAAACGGGTTCTTGTGACTGTGAGAAATCGATTTGCGAGAGACTGCTCACATTGCAGTACAGCACAGTAAAATTCCATCTGTCTGATCAGACGACAGCTCAATTGGAGAAGGTTTCAGACGCAGCACTGTTCAATTCCCTCGTAGCGCAGATGCAGCAGAAAATGTATTACTGTGGAGCAAGGTTTAAAACCAGACGCAGTATCATGCCATGTTTGGCTTCCTGAAAGCATTCACTGCTTCAGAGCTGTGTGTATGACTTCATTGCTGATGAGATCACACATGCAAAACTGTTTCTCTTTCTTTTTCTTTTCCTTGCAGCATTTCTCTAACTCTTTGTGCACCCGAGGGACTGAGAAAATGCTGAAGCTGAACTAATTATAACTGGGGTGATGAATCAGACTCATTATGGGGTCTTTAGCTGTGTGTGCACATGGTTGGAGTGGGGGTTGGTAAGCTCATGTGGCTGTCAGTTCAAGGAGGTGTGGCTTTTGTGTTAGTCAGTCTTACTAAAGGAGGTGTGGCTTATGTGGCTGTCAGTTCAAGGAGGTGTGGTTTATGTGGCTGTCAGTCTTAAAAAAGGAGGTGTGACTTATGTGGCTGTCAGTCCAAGGAGGTGTGGCTTGTGTTAGTTAGTCTTAATAAAGGAGGTGTGGCTTATGTGTCTGTCCTAATGAAGGAGGTGTGACTTATGTGGCTGTCAGTCTTAATGAGAAAGGTGTGGCATATGTGGCTGTCAGTCTTAATGAAGGGGTTGTGGCTTATGTGTTGGTCTTAATAAAGGAGGTGTGACTTACGTGGCTGTCAGTCTTTATGAAGGAGGTGTGGCTTATGTGGCTGTCAGTTTTGATAAAGGAGGTGTGGCTTATGTGTGAGTCGGTCTTAATAAAGAAAGTGTGGATTATGTGGCTGTAAATTTAAGGAGGTGTGGCTTATGTGTGAGACAGTCTTAATAAAGGAGGTGTGACTTATGTGGCTGTTAGTCCAAGGAGGTGTGGCTTATGTGTTATTCACTCTTAATAAAGGAGGTGTGGCTTATGTGTCTGTCCTAATAAAGGAGGTGTGACTTAATGAGGGAGGTGTGGCATACGTGGCTGTCAGTCTTAATAAAGGAGGTGTGGCTTATGTCTGAGTTAGTCTTAATGAAGGAGGTGTGGCTTATGTGTTAGTCAGTCTTAATGAAGGAGGTGTGACTTATGTGGCTGTCAGTTTTGATAAAGGAGGTGTAGCTTATGTGTGAGTCGGTCTTAATAAAGGATGTGTGGCTTATGTGGCTGTCAATCCAAGGAGGTGTGGCTTATGTGTGAGACAGTCTTGATAATGGAGGTGTGGCTTATGTGGCTGTCAGTCCAAGGAGGTGTGGCTTATGTGTCTGTCCTAATGAAGGAGGTGTGACTTATGTGGCTTTCAGTGTTAATGAAGGAGGTGTGGCTTATGTGGCTGTCAGTCTTAATAAAGGAGGTGTGGCTTATGTGGCTGTCAGCCTTAATAAAGGAGGTGTGGCTTTTTTGCCTGATGAAGGAGGTGCGGCCTCCTTTAAGTGTCAGCCACAGTTAAGGGGGCATGGCTTTTGGGTCTTTCAGTCCTAAGTAGGGAGGCGTGGCCCGTATCAGTCTGTAATTCTTTGATAAAGTAATGCTAATTAATAATAAAATGAGCACAGCTTTAAACCTGCTCATCCCGTGTGTTCTACAGCACCAGCTGGAGGTGCATCAGGAGGAGGGAATGGTCGTGTCCCAAATGGTGGTAGCAGGAGTGGGCATCTGGATCGCCTTCAGCTCGGGTTCCACACTCCGCCTGTTTCACACTGAGACGCTGGAGCACCTGCAGGACATCAACATTGCTACACCTGTCCACAACATCCTCTCAGGTAAACCCACTCTCCCACCCAACA
The DNA here is from genome assembly GCF_014805685.1 of Silurus meridionalis. Taxonomy (NCBI): domain Eukaryota; kingdom Metazoa; phylum Chordata; class Actinopteri; order Siluriformes; family Siluridae; genus Silurus; species Silurus meridionalis. The sequence goes on from NC_060891.1 coordinate 27,007,230, forward strand.
CACACACACACACCTCACAGTGGAAATATATTGTTTTATTCCACTTACACAACAGCTTTATTTCTGTTTGGTATGAAGCTCTAAAACTGGAGAATCTTTCCATAAATGTTGAAACATATCTGTTTTAATGTTAGCTTTAATACACACCTGTCAAAAACCTCATCTTCAGTAAACAAACCTGCTCATCTTCACCAGGTAACACACATTCGGCTGAACAGCAGCAAATCAACCCACACTCTTTATTCCAGACCACGCAAATTACACACTTAGGTCATGTAATCGTATAAACACACTCAAGCACACACACCATATCATTTCTCCTTCAGGCATGTATCATGACATCATACAATTTGTGGGTGTGTCATGTGTTGGTCTTTTAAGGTGTTTTAGGATTCGCAGGAAACTTCCAGTTTGCTCACGAGTCACTGCAGAGCTTCAAGGTGACGCAGTGATTTCATGTTCTTTTTCGATTTGCTGAATTTTTTTTCACAAGTGTGTGTGTGTGTGTGTGTGTGTGTGTGTGTGTTTTGAGGAAGTGGGTTTGAGATGATATCATTGGCTTGGCCCCTTCTTTTGTTAAGCTGTATTGTAATCTCTGTGTGTGTGTGTGTGTGTGTGGGTGTATGTATGGGTGTGGTGTTTGATGAGTAAGCAGTAATTCTGGTCTTCAATTCCATTCTCACGTTATTATCTCTGGAGGTTTCAACCATATGTTACTCTGGTTCGAAAACATTATAATGAAGAATAAGTGCTAATAATAATAATAATAATAATAATAATAATTATTATTATTGGTGCTAGGGGTATAGCGGTATTATAAAATATTATTTTATATATTATTTAACCAAGCAGACATTTTATTTAAAATTGTTTTAAAAATGTAAACTGTTGAGGATCGCAAATGTTAATAATAAAAAACTGCATTAATATAAAAAAACAAGCAATATTATGTTTTAGTACTAGCTAATGTTGCTTGTACTAAAAATAGTGTCTGTCTGTCTGTCTGTCTGTCTGTCTGTCTGTCTGTTTACTAATCTGTCAGTCTGTATTTCTGTCTGTCTAGTGTCTATCTATCTATCTATCTATCTATCTATCTATCTATCTATCTATCTATCTATCTATCTATCTATCTATCTATCTATCTATCTATCTCTGTCTGTCTGTCTGTCTGTCTGTCTATCTATGTTTACTGGTCTCGCTGTCTTTTTGTCTCTCTGTCTGATGTTGCTTGTCCTTAAACTAGCATTTATCATGATGAAACATTAGACAGCTAGCTAAAGTTAGACAGGATGTTGTTGCTAGCTAGTGATCGTCGCTAACCAGATCTCTGTAGTGACTAAAATCAGTGTAAAATTTGGATATTTGGAGCCGCTGGTATTAAACTGAGCATCACTCATGGAAACTAGCATGTCTGAGCTTTGTTGTAAGGCAGTTTGGTTCGGGCTGAATTAGCATCAGGACACCTGTCTACTGAATAATAATAATAATAATAATAATAATAACAATAATAATAATAATAATAATAATGTGCCGTTACTAATCAATTGTGTTCTGATTTTTCGAAGCTGAAGCTCGAGTTTTGGCCAAAAGGCTTTGTGACAGCTGCCTGTGTGGGAGACGTGTCATGCCAGAGATTAGATGTGATACGTGGGCGTGTGCACGTGCCTGTTACGTGTACGTACAGGATTGTCACGTGCTTCGTACAGCGTTTCTGTGATTTAACTGTCGCTATAGTAGCGATAAATGCGTTCGAACAGGGAACCCAGGACTGTTTTCCAGACTGCCGCTGTCGCTGTTATGGAAAATAATCAACCTCTCGATTGTCACCAATCAGATTTGAGGATTTATATGTGGAAAGTCATTTCGATTAAAAGCGACGGCACACGCAAACAATATCGGATTAGAGAACGTCTCCTGTAAACAGTCCACCGAATCTTTCAGTCGGAATGATTTTAATCGCAATGACAAAAAAGTGTACATGTAAACGTGGCTAGAGTGAAAATAATGAGATCAAAGTGAAATTTGAATGAGCGAGAATAAAGTGAGATCAAAGTGAATGAGATGGGAGTGTAAGATAAATCAGAGTGCGTGAGATAAAGGTAAGATCAGAGTGTGTGAGATAAATGTGAGATCAGAGTGTGTGAGATCAGAGAGTGTGAGTTAAATGTGAGATCAGAGAGTGTGAGATAAAGGTAAGATCAGAGTGTGTGAGATAAAGGTGAGATCAGAGTGTGTAAGATAAAGGTGAGATCAGATTGTGTGAGATAAAGTGAGATCAGAGTGAGATCAGAGTGTGTGAGATAAAGCTGAGATCAGAGTGTGTGAGATAAAGGTGAGATCAGTGTGTGTGAAATAAAGGTAAAATTAGAGTGAAAGACATAAAGGTGAGATCAGTGTGAGATCAAAGTGAGCATCCTGTAGATTAAAACATAGCCACATGATGAACTCTAAACTTTATACTTTTCATTGACTGCTAATCAAATCCGTGTTGTGCAGTTCTGAGATGTAATGATTTGTCAGGACAGGTTCAGATCCCCTTCATTAAAGACGTTGAGGTATGTGTGCTCGTCCCTGAGCTGTGTCCCTGCTTGTCTCGCAGCAACTCCAGAACATTATCAGGGCTCAAAAGACAGGAAGTAACCTGATGAGTGCCTGCAGTTCATTCCTGAGCAGAGACTGACTTTACTTCCAAATCCATGTGGAAAAAACGTCACTGCCAATTTTTTTCCTCTAGTAACAGTTTTATATGTACACTTTCAGAGATATTGATTATTTAACTGTACCATTGTTTGTCTTTGGAGTGTTGAACTTAAAAATGCATCTATAATACGCTGTAGGACCAAATGTATTGGGACACCTGACTTTTCCAGCCATATGTGGTTCTTCTCCAAACTGTTACCACAAATTTAAAGCCACACAATTGTGTAGGAAGTCTTAGAATGCAGCAGCATGGATTGTGTTTCTTCTTTTGAACTACAAGACTCCAACCCCCTGTCCACAAAACCAGCACCAAGAAGATCTGCTTTCCATGGGTTTGAAGTGGAAGATCTTCTTGCTATAGAGCTCCAAACCTAAACATGATGAATGTGAACATCGACTGCACCCCAGGACTTATTATAACAGTAAATAGGGACTAAATGTAAAATGTTCAAAAAGAAGCACATACTAATGTGATGGTTAAGGATGTATAGTATGGATCTTGCCATCTTAAATCATTTTTAACCAGAGCGACTTCTCTCATTGTACTACTGAGCAGCTATGGGGTTAAGGGCCTTGCTCAGGGGCCCAGGAGTGGGATTTAACCTCATGACCTACAGATCCAAAGTTCAATCTACCGCCTTCCAAATTTCACTTGATGAGCTCTTAGAAGCCATGAGCAAACATTAAAGGACTTAATTTAAGCATCTTTGAACAAACTAGTTATAGATCCATACGTGAAACCAGAAATCCAGAAACCCTAGAAGATAATGGTGTATTGGACCTGATATGGTTTGTATTTAATTACCATCCAAAGTCCCACCTGAAGCTCCAGAATGACCTGCTGCATCTGCATCTGTCAAAAATGATTTGACGTCCATTAAAGTGCCGTCAAACGGTTTGTTTTAAAGCTTCTAATGGCTCTTTTTATTATCCCTGCATTAATGCAGTGCTGTTGTAGGAGGCTGAAAGGCTTTTAGATGTTTTATTTGCTAACCTTTACCTCATGGGTTGACCCGAGATATAAGGACGTCATTCGCATTGAGAAAGGAGTAGGATCAGGCTTCAAAAGCACAGCGTGATATCTTGTGATGTTTCTCTAATACATTATACGGGCAAAAGGTTGTGGACACCTGAGCGTTAGATTGGTTTGTGTTTTTCTTTGAACAAACAATTCCACTTTTATTTCCCGTTTGGTGTTAATAATAACTTCCCTTCTTCTGGGAAGATGTTCCACTAGATTTTTGTGGGGATTTGTGGAGATTAATTCATCCACAATTGTGTTAGTAAAGTCAGGTACTGCTGCAGGTGAGGTGAGGAGGTCTGGGGTGCAGTCATTGTTCACATTTATTCATGTTTATTAGGGGTTTATAGCACTATAGCAGGATATCTTCTACTCCAACCCAGGTAAAACCTGAAGTTCGTGGAGCTGGATTTGTTCAGAGGGACATTGTCATACAGGTTTGGGGTAAAATTTTATCCTGCAGCATACAAAGGATGAAGTTTTACCACAATATAAACACAATATAGAACCAGAATACATTTACATTTCTAGCATTTGGCAGACGCCTTTATGCAGAGTGACTTGGTAACGAAGCAGTTGAGAGTTAAGGGCCTTGCTCAAGGGCCCGTCTGTGGCAGCTTGGTGGTGTTGAAATTGATCCAACCAGATCCAAAGCCCAATGTGTCCAATTAACCACTAAGATACCACCTCTCATCCCGATATCGGTGACCACCAGTGTTGCTAATGTTTGGGTGGAACAGAAATTATTTCCCTACAGTGGAGGGAAATGGAGTCCTGCCATTCTTGGGCCCTTGAGCAAGGCCCTTAACTGTCTGTCGTCCAGGTCTGCTGTGACCCTGCGCTCTGACCCCAGCTGTGATATATGATGAAAGACTTTTACTCTGCATGTGACAAATAAATGCGTCTGTTCTATTTGGTTCTATCAGCAATGCCGTGAATGACTCAGCAGTCCCTGGCCTTTGACTCGGCCATACTCGGTGCGAGTGTAGGCTTTTAGTGAGCGAGTGGTTTTGTCACCGTTGGCCTAAATACTCACCCATGTGTGCAGCCACGCAGCAAACAAACAACAGCCTGCTGAAACGATGATGCATCATTTCTCCCCCTGATCCATGACTTCAATCCAGAGAGATTAGAACAGCCAACAAGAACAGCCTTTTGTTTGTCAAATTCACATTCCAGCAGAGTGAAATCTCTTCCTTGGTACTGATATCTCAGCTTGTTATGAAGCTGGGGTCAGAATGCAGGATTAGCCATGATACAGCCCCCCTGGAGCAGAGAGGGTTAAGGGCCTTGCTCAAGGGTCAAACAATGTGCAGCTTGGCAGTGCTGGGACTGGAACCCCTGACATTCTGATCAGTAACACAGAGCCTCACCTGTTGAGATACCACTCTTGACTACTTTTGTCCGAAGCTTCGACAGGAAGAAATGTTGAGGTTATTGCAAACTATGTGGTTATTAGGAGTGTATTCATAATTGGAGTTTATTTAGTTTTCAAGACTGCTATCGATGTAAGAAACTGTGAAGTAGGAAGTGATTCATGTGGTCATGTTTGTATGATGTTAAGTCTCATTAACTTAATTACTGTAGTTCCTTTTTGAAGTTCACATCAGGTTCTACTCAGAGGCGTGGATGTTCTGTCAGAAGTTTAGAAACACCAAGTCTTTTATGGTTTTTGAGAGAAACATAAATGTTCCTTTTGTTTCTTTGCAACGATCTCAGTAAAAGCCAAAAAGACTTGGACTATGAATGAAGACTGGAAGAAAGTTCTGTGGAGTCCAAATAGGACATTTTTGTCTTTAACAGCAGAACTTGTGTAAGACGGAGAAACATTAGAAAAGATGTGATCAGACTCCCTCACCCCCACAGTCAAACATGGAGGTGGAAACATAATGGATTTCTTAATGGAGCCGGAAAGGTTAGAGACATATTTTGGGTGAAATGAACCAACATGGCAACCATTCCATACTTCAACACCACGCAGTTCTCATTGGAACCGAATTGTCCATGCGACAAGACGATGCCGGATACGAAGCGTACGTCCGAGCTCTGTAGGCGTTATTTAGTCGTCTGGAGTTTTCTCGATCATGGAACGACCTGCCCAGTCACTGCACCTAAATCCTATTGATCTGCTCTGGGAAGAACAAGAAAACTCCAATTAGTGAGGAACACATTCTGCAAATTTTACACGAGATACAGCAAAGAATTTCAGCTGAATGTTTGGAGAAACGAAGTGTCTGCATGCTGCGAGTGTGTAGAGCTGTTCTTCAAGCTAAGGGAGGATTTTCAATGAAAATAAAGTGGAACATCTGGATGTTTATGTATTTGTTTGGTCAACTAACCAAAATGAACATGCGGGTGACTTTTAAAATAAAAAACATAGATGACTCAGCGGTTTCAAACTTGCGACAGGACGGATGGAGAAGTATTTCTTCTAATCAAACTAACAATTAGTGTGAAACTGTGACCACATACACAACCAAGTTTTAGTTCACTAACACTAGATCTTTGTGTAATATATTCTCCTTCTCTGATTCCTTTCAGGCTTTTTTAAATAAAGTAGTCTGTTTCTTCTCTGCCGCACCCCAAGACATGACCCAGCACCATTTGGTCTCTGAGCATGAAAGAGATCAAAGCTTTTATTGCGGGCTTGGAGACGGTTGGAGACGGACCCTGGGTGTGTTGATATTGGTCCGAGTTTACGTAGGAGTTCGGGAAATCCAAATATTATGGAGCGTAGCGAAAGATGGCCCAGGATACAGAGATTCTTTGTGTCGTTCTGCAGATTTCTTGCTGACTCAGGAGAAGCACAAATATTTCTCCAGTCAAGCACCAAAGAACAGAGCTGCAATAGTGGGCTGATGAAGTATGGAGATACTGTACAGTTACAGTCATCACTAAGCGAAGTCGAGCTGTTCTTAGAGAACTTTTAATCCTGAAAAAACTCTTCACATTGAAATTGTGTAACCAATATGTAGAAAAACTCGATTCCAGTTCCTGACCGTCTTTATGTCAATTATATGTTACGGATTTGAGGCAAAAAACGTCGTCGACTTTTCTTCCGCTCTTCTATTCGCCTTCTTTCCATGTGAACGCCAGTCTGTGTATTTCTGTGGCTTTCCCGAAATGAACACACTGCAGAAAGCTGAATCTATTTTTTGCCTTCGGCGGATTTCACGACTCAGAAACACCATCTGATAGCGCAGGCCAGAGACTTTATAAATATTCATCTGCTAGCAGAATATTGAAAAGCCAAGCTGTGTGTGGATTTTTTCCCTCTTTTTAGCTCTGTCTGGATGTAGCTTTTCTCGGGACAAAAAGCATTAGGACACCTGATTTCTCCATCCATGTGTGGTTCTTTATCAAACTGTCAAAAGCACACAATTGTATAAAACATCTTTGTGCAGGAGCATGAAATTTTCCCCTCCTATTGAACTACAAGACCCAGACCTGTTCCAGCATGACACAAAATGCACAAAGACAGCTCCATGAAGTTAGACTTGTACATGGGTTGGAGTGAAGATCTCCCGCTATAGAGCTTCAACTTGAAAGAATATTTCTCATTTCTAATTTTTTACACTTTTCTGATCGAGTGACTGGGGGGAAAAAAATTTCCAGACGATTGTTAGCAATTAACTGCATACTGAAAGCACCACTGAGAGTCGTGACGTGTTAAAAAGCGTCGCAAGCGCCGGCCTTCATGTATACATAAAGCGTGAAAGAATCCTTTTATAGCTTTTTTTTCCTTTTCACTCTACACTCTTTTCAACGGTGTTTCTTTCTCTTGCCAGCTGCTCTAGACGGTCTTCGTGTTCCACGTGAATGAGCAATGGGGTAAAAAAAAAAACGTGTGACTCTCATTTAAAGTCGCAGCGTCGTTAAACGAGCACGAGCGATTACCCAGTACCTATTCACGATCCTTCACAGTGAAACCTTTGTCACGTAGACTGTTCATGGCTGTTTGCTCTTTTTCGCTCGAGCGTCGTTCCCATGGTCGAGCTAACGATCTGTGAGATGCAAGACGAGTTTCCTCTAATGACGAGATCCTGACCACCAACGGTCCTCGTGTTGCACAACCGGCTGGCGCTCTGCTGACTGATTTGTGGTTGATGAGGAAGGGTGAAGTGGGAGGACAGTCACATTTACGGTTTGCAGTTTGAGGACTTTTTGCTCCACAGAGCAGCCGTAGAATAAACGATCCACACATTTTGTGGTGTTTCTGTATGGTTTCCACAGCATGGCATTTTCATATCTTTCCTTTTCAGGTTGATTATTTTGTTTATTTGCACTGAAGTGAAACAAAGACTTGTGTGATTTTGGATAAATATTAGATATTTAGATATTACAAGATATTTAGATATGGGATAAATTCACAAACATTTCAGGTTGAAGCAAAGTATCACCGGCTGTGTGGTCTGGAACTGCTTACTAGCCAGTGGCAGCTATTGCATTATTTATTTCAAACTATTTATTTGTCCCGGTTTTTACCCTAAGAATTATAGTGACCGATGTTACATTAGTGTAATCGTGTCTACATTTATATTGAAAAGGTTTTTTCTCTCCATTGTTAGTACAATTATTCTATTTACCATCACAGGGTTGAGGGAGAAGGAGGCGGGGCTTGCAGGCTGGGTCAAGATATTATAGTAAATGTTCTGCGTAAATCATTCGTATGTCTGTTTTAATGTAAAATTTCCACAGTTTAACGAATGTCATATGGCGTATTTGTAACTGTAACATAGCAACATTGAATTTTGTGAACTCTTACGTAAGTTCCTCAGTGTACAGAAAACACCAGAATACTATGCTATATCAATTTTTGGGAAATTCGCCAAAAAGGAAAGAGGCAGGAATGGAAAAACACCGCATGACTTTAGTTTCATTGATCTTTGACCTTAAAATAGAAAATGAGGAAGCTTTAGAAGGTCTACAAAAAAATGGGGCACTTTTGGTTCAGTTTTATGTTACAGTTACTAAGACATCTGCTTGCATTTTTTTGTGGATTTGCCTTATGCAGTTCTTCCTCAAACTTTTGAAGACACACAGTTGTGTAGGACATCTACAAATCCAGTAGCATGAAATTTACCTTCACTTGAACTTCAAGACCCAAACCTGCTCCAGCATTAAAAAAGTCACAAGATTTACTTTACATGGGTTAGAGTGGAAGATCTCCTGCTATAGAGTTCCAACCATACTGAAAACCTTTGGATGAATGTGAACTCTGACTGCACTCAAGGCCCCTCACCTCACCTACATCAGTACCTGACTTTACATTAATCCTTGTGGCTGAATGAATTTCTACACAAATCTCCACAAAATCCAGAGGAACATCTTTCCAGAAGAGTGGATTTTATTATAACAGGAAATGGGGACTAAATGTGGAATGAGACATATCCCAAGCACATATCAATGTTATGGTCAGGTGTGTACACACGTGTAGTGTAGCCATGTAGTGTAGTTTCTCCTAATATACTTGGTATGTTATGGATGCAGCTTTGACTGGAAAACGAAAAGGGTCAAAACACATCTGTTTAAATTTTTTCAAAATAAAAATAATTTAATCAGCATTTCAGGGATGTTATAGACACTAATATGATCCACAAACTTAAAAACTTGTAATCTATTTGCTCAACATATTTCCTTTGGTTCACGTTTTTTCCAGGAGAATTCCTTTTTCATTTAATTCCATAATTAAAGAGGCATCCGTTTCTTTTGTGGAGATGTTTTTGGCAGGCTTTCCTCTGTGTGAGGTTACTCCTTCATTACAGCAAATGCTGGAGTTACAAAAGGTTGCTTCATGCCTTATAATGAAACTTTAGTCCAGTTCAATGAAAAGCGTCTGGGTGAGAGTTGGTTGGTGAGAGTTTTCATTTGTTTTCGGCTCTCTTCCTCTTTCTTTTCTTTAAAACTAAAGCCAGGAATGAGAAGTCCTTTTCTCATTTCTCTCACATTGACAGAGCGGGAGAGAGAGACTCAGGGTGCAGTTTCCCTGGAAACCAACTCTCTATCACCATAGCAACATACCCACACATGCTCTTAGAGCCAAGTTCCTCCTACACGGCCCGGCTCGAGAGATCGGTGCAGTTTAGATTAAACTGCTTTTTCGAGAAAAGTTTTTTCGTTTGTTGCTTCTGAGTTCTGGTGAAAATCAGAGGTCTAGTCCAGCTTTACAGAAATCAGGGTTTAGATTTAGCATCCAGTAGTGAGAAACCTTGACTCAGAAGGAAACCTGTGCTATTCTGAGAGACTCCAGACTCTCGTTATGAGTCACTGTTTCTCCATTACACTTTACAGAAACTGGGAAGAAACAGTCCTCAATGTGTTGATGATCTTCTGGAGTATCAGGGCCGTCTATTAATTTGTATTTTATAATTTTTTAATTATTTAGAATTGTTTTTCTTCTCTGTCCAGGTCATCAGCGGGTCTCCGTGAGCAGCCTGCTCGTTTGTCACGGCTTACTGCTCGTAGGGACGAATCTCGGGGTGACGGTTGCCCTGAGCGTCCCTCGGCTGCAGGGCATCCCCAAAGTCACAGGTGCGTATTAATTTCATACTTTAATCCATGCTGATCGTGTCATCTAGCCTAAACTAATAAAGTCACTTTCCTTAGTTAAGCCCCAGACAGAAGCTTCCTGATTGGTCAGAAATCACAGTTTTTAGGTCACGTTTTATTTGTTTATTTTTTTATTAGTTGCATAACACGACCCTGATTTAAAACCCTGTGTTATGCTTTCAAAAGCCCACGCTGTCTGTAATTCCCTCAACGCTAGAGTTGCTCGAGTCATGATTAAACACCAGATCTTCAGCACATGGTGCAATAACACTGAAGGCCAGTTTTCACCCAGAACTACAAACTCTGACTTTCACTTGCCCCTGCTTGACACTGAGTGGTGGAACTTAGCTATTTATAATAATGTACACACTATCATTCATCAATTAACAGTTCTGCATTTCAGCACCCATTACTGAACAGCTCACCTCAACAGTGATAACACTATAATGAATGGACATTGGTACTGAGCATGAATCTGGTTCCTCTCAAGGTTTCATCTTGATACAATCATAGGAAGTGTTTTCTTGCCAATGTCTCCACATAAATTTTATAATTTATTTATCTCTGTGAAGCTGCTTTGGGAAAATGTCCATTGTTATACAAATAAAACAACTAAATTGTGACTGTGGCAAAGAAAAACTCCTTGAGATGGAATGAGAAGGAAACCTTGTGAGAAACCAGATTCAAAAGGGAACTCTATCTATCTATCTATCTATCTATCTATCTATCTATCTATCTATCTGTCTGTCTGTCTGTCTGTCTGTCTGTCTGTCTGTCTGTCTGTCTGTCTGTCTATCCATTCATCCAAATATCCATCCCTCTATCCCTCCATCCAAATATCCATCCATCCATTCATCCAAATATCCTTCCATATATCACTTTATCCAAATATCCATCCATCCATCCATCCATTCATCCAAATATCCTTCCATCTATCACTTTATCCAAATATCCATCCATCCATCCATCCATCCATTCAAATATCCTTCCATCTATCACTTTATCCAAATATCCTTTCATACATCCATCCATTCATCCAAATATCCTTCCATCTTTCACTTTATCCAAATATCTATCCATCCATCCATCCATCCATTCATCATTCATCCAAATATCCTTCCATCTTTCACTTTATCCAAATATCCTTTCATCCATCCATCCATCCATCCATCCATCCAAATATTCTTTCATCTATCACTTTATCCAAATATACACTTTTCATCTAAATGTCCATCCATCCACCATCCATTTATCTATCCAAATATCCATCCATCCATCTATCTAAATATCCATCAATCCATCTCTCCCTATATTTGAATATCTATCTTTCCATCCAAATATCCATCTATTCATTATCCATCTATCTATCTAAATATCCATCCATCCATCACTACATCTATCCAAATATCTATCTCTCCATCCATCCATCTATCTATTGAATTATCTATCCATCCATCCCTCCAGCTAAATATCCATTTTTCCATCCAAATCCCCCTTTCATCATAGCTCCATCATTGAGTTTCTCCTTGCCACTGTCTCCATTCACTTCAATTGAGTTTGATTTGTAGATGAATTCTCAGATTTGTACCAAAGCAGCTTTACAGTAATAAATCGGTTATAAAATTTTAATTTACAAGTTAGTGCCTATATATCTTTTTTTAATGATCAAGCCAGTGGTGATATTGGCAAGTCAAAACTTCCTGAGATGTTATAAGGAAGAAACATTTTTGGGGACCCACACCCAAAACAGAACCCGTCCTCAACCTCAACACCGAATGTCCTTCCAATATAATTCCATCATTTCTGAGGTCATCAACTGTTCACTGATGGACACTTGAGTGTAAAAATGTTCATGGTAATTGGATCAAACCGTCCACAC
>NC_060891.1:27021878-27186878 GCF_014805685.1 Silurus meridionalis
ACCCGGCACACTCTCAGAACACCAAACGAGCACAACGGGCCAATGTGAGCTCCGTGCTGGTGCTATCCGGTGGCTCTGGTCACCGGAAAATCAACAAAAAGAGCAAAGCAGCACGGCATGAAGAAAACGTGCCCACGGTTATGGTGTGGCAGATCCCCGTACTGGATGTGTGATACAGGTGAGTGGACAAGGAGAAGTTACAGCAGGGGTGGAACTTTAGTATTTGTGCATTTATATTTACACTGAAAAAAAACACACCTAGTTTGTTGTCATGATACTTCTACAAATATTACTATTAATACTATCAACATTACTACCATTATTATAACCACTACTGCCACTACCATCACCACTACTACCATTACTACTATACAACTACCATCATTGCTACCATTACTAATACCACCACCACTACTACTTCTACCATTACTTCAATCATTGCTATTACCTCCACCACCACTATGAATATTAACCACCATTACTACCACCATCTCTATTACCACCACCACTACTTACCACCATTAGTAGCATTACTGCTATTACTACCACCATTACTTTTACACCACCACCACCACTACTACTACTACTTACCACCATTACTACCATCATTACTATTACCACCACCACCACCACTACTACCACCAACTCCACTACTACCATTATTACTACTACCACTAACCTTACTACCAATATTACTATCACTACTATTACCACCACCACACCACTACTACTACCACCGCCATTACTACCATTACTACTACCACTACTATTACCACCACCACCACTATTACTACCATCATTCCTATTACCATGACCACTACTGCTACTACCACCACCTCCACTACTACCTTATTACTACCACCACCACTATTACTACTACTACCACCAACCTTACTACCATTACTACTATTACCACCACACCACTACTACCACCACCACCATTACTACCATTACTACTATTACCACAACCACACCACTACTACCACCACCACCATTACTACCATTACTACTACCACTACTATAACCACCACCACCACCATTACTACCATCATTCCTTTACCACCACCACCACTACTACTACTACTAACCCACCTCCACTACTACCCTAATACTACTACCACAACCATTACTACTAGCACTACTATTACCAACACTACCACCACCATTACTACTACTACTACCACAACCATTACTACCATTACTACTAGCACTACTATTACCAACACCACCACTATTACTACTACTACCACCACCTCCACTACTACCCTATTACTACCACTACCACTACTACCCTATTACTACTACAACAACTAGTGCCATTACTAAAATTGCTTCCAATAATACAACTGTTACTATTACCACCATGACCACCCCAACCACCACTACTACGTACCACCATTACTACAATGCTTCCATTAATACCATAACTACTATTACCACCACCTCCACTATTTACTACCACCACCATTACTACTGCCACTACTAATACCACCACCATCACCACTACCTTTACTAACATCACTACCAGAGACTTTACTGTTGCACTGTTCAACTTGGTTTTTTTTGTTCATGTTTTTCCTTTCAGAATAATGATGAAGATGGTGATGACGAGGATGATCAGGATGACTTTTTCATGGTCTGATGTACTCTGGTGTCCTTCCCTGTGAAGCATTTCCCTCTTCCGTACAGGATCTCCAGACTCAGCAAGGTGAAAGAAAGGGAAAAGGACATCTTAAGGACCAGCTGGAGGATCAGAATCACGGCTCCTTGTAACACCACGTTGTCCAGTGTTACTCCAGTTCACATGAGGTTTCTTTAACGCACCGCGTATTTGAAATGGCTGTTCATGGGAATTTTAATCACTGCAATACCACTGAACTTTCAATCCAGTTATCAATGTGTGAATCCTGTTTCTTTTCCTCTTTATCTGCTGTTAAAATATACCGAAAACACGTTTTTATGAAATTGGGTAAAGATATTGTTCTGATAAAAAAAACTACTGAAAGCCTTTAAACTGCCCCATTTTTAACAGGTGGTTTCAAAACTTTTCGAAACTAGCTCTATTTACACAGTAAGTTCTTACCTTATCACCTTATTCACGCCGGATCTCCGCAGCGGTGTCAAAACAGCGACCTTGTAGTCGAATCTTCATCTTCGGGAAGAGGGCAAAGTCCGCAGGAGCTAAATCTGGCGAGCAGGGTGGGTGCGGATGTGAGATCGTGTGGATTGTTCTCCGCTTATCATCATGCACAAGTTGCTGAATGGTTTCGACATTTTCAGGGGTTGAGATCATTGAAAGGTTTTCCTGATTTCTCGTCGTCTTCCAGCGACGTTCTTCCGCTCTTGAAGCACGTGAAACACCTCGAACGACTCGTCACAGCGTCGCCGTATGTCAAGCGTACGTCACCTTAAACGTCTCTGTGGAGTTGCACAGTTATATGCAGAATTTTACGTTTGCTCTTTGTTCTAACTCGCTGTCCATGAGGAAATCGCAGACGTGGTCCAAATAGCACCAATTACAAGAGTAGTCTCGAAACCTTTTGATACCACCTCGTAAAAGACTACAAAGAAATAAAAAAAAAAGATAATATTGATTGTCCCTCATATGACCATCAAACCATCAAGCTTGTACGGAATTTCTGGCTGGCCAGGTTTCCTCCTCTGTCATAAACATGGACAGTTTTCTTCACCACTAGTGGGATGTTTCATGGGATGACATAAATTTAGCCAAATGTGGGTATTTAATATGTTGGGGGGAGAACAGAAAGCTTTATAAGAAGAAATCAGTGTTTATTTCTATTGTTTGTTTGTGTTTTTGTTTTTTAATGAAATCCTAATGCCACTTTTTTTTTTTTATCATTCTAACACATTTGTTTTCAGATATTAAGCCTTAATCATTCTTGGTTTGTGGGCGTGGCTTGTAAGTTTGAATGAGATCAATGTGATTAGCATGCTACGTCCTCGGTTTCATGCTAGCTTCGTTCTCGGATTTGATTAGCAAAGCAGTTTGACCGTACCAGCTCCACGCTCACCAAAGATTTCTAATACTTTCTTTTCTTCTACACATTATTTAAATTTGTAACAATTCTGTATTGTTTAATGAGCGGTTGTTCGATATTATGATGATAATATCACGATTTTCTGACGATACCCTACACGATATTCGGTTAGAAACTGCCTGTAATACCGCAAAAAAAAAATTATAAACTGCCTCATCAGTTATATAATGTGACAAAAATTCTTTAACTTTTTCATAATTAAAAATACCGTTTAAAGAATAGATAATAAATTAGTAATTGTTTTTTTTTTTTTTTTAAAGATTGATTACCTACGTAATTTTAAATGCTTCCAGTTTACAAAGTTAATAAAAAATAAATAAATAAATTAAGAATGTTTTTATAGAAATATTACACATCCACACTGTGGCCAAAAGTATTAGGACACCCGGGTTTTTCCACCCGTATGTGCTTCTTCTCCAAACTGTTACCACAACAGTTAGAGGTAAACAGTTATTTATGACATGTTTGAATGCATGAGAATAAAAATAACCCCAAACCTGTTCCAGCATGACGTGCACAAAATCCAGCTCCGTGAAGATACGTAGGGTTGGAGTGGAAGATCTCCTGCTATTGAGCTCCCAACACTAGTGAACACCTTTAGAATGAACCCAGGTCTCCTCATCTCACCTACATCAGTACCTGATTTTACTAACACCCTTGTGGCTGAATGAATCTCCAGAAAATCTCCACAAAATCTAGTGAAACATCTTCCCAGAAAAGAAGATGAAGATTATTATAAGATCAATAGGAGACTAAATATAAAATAGGATGTTCAAAAATGATCAGTTGTCCAAAAACTTTTTGTCCTATTTTGTTAGAAATTCAATTGTGAGTGTGTAATTAAACATTTAATGTCATTGCTTATTGCTTATTGGATTTGTACCTAATTCACTTGCTAGTGTGAACTAATGAAAAGGTGCTTTTTGTGCTTTGGGCATTTGAAGGGAATTAAGGCCTACCACATGGATAAAAAAAAGGGTCAATTGATTCGAAACTAAAAACAGGGAAGTGTAATATATACTTTAGTGTTCATTTTCTTCTTGAGTTTAATGACACTGATGTCTTCTGATGTTTTGCTTCTGTGCAAGTTTTTTTTTTTGTGTATTTTTTTTAACAGAATTTCACTTACACACTAATCAGACTGTTTGATTATAGGATTAGCTTTGCTTTACTGACACCAGTAACATGAAAATCATATTTAGACACCCTGATTCTAATATTGTCATTATTTCATTTTTTTTCTTCCAACTGTCTGGAGCGAGGGCTCATTTTCGCATACAGTAGCCGATCGAGCTGTCGTCTAGAGCACGAGAAGTAATGATGATAACAAACCGCCTTGTAATTACAGCTTGTGAAACCTGTTTTGTCGTTTATGGTGCCAAAGTAAAACTTGTACCATTATGTGTTGAAATGATGTATCGTGATGCATTAACGAGTAAAGGTTTGCTGTTAAGATGTAAAGAAAATGAGGTGTGGTGTTTGGGATGGATGGATGGATGGATGGATGGATGGATGGATGTCTGTCTTTGTTCTAAACAGGTTTGAAGAACTACATTATATGAGCTAAGCTTAAAAATGTTTATGGATGTATAGTATAGCTTTAGTTTTTGCATTTGTTATTAGGGTAAACCGGAATAGGACCAAGCATAGAGCCTTGAGGATCACCTTCTACAATAAGCCATTAAGCAAAAAGTTGTGATGTGTGACATATCATCAAATAAGCTAATATAAATTCAGTGAAGTAGATATATAGGGAAAATATTCATCCAATGTATTCCAAAGGTGTTCGATAGGGTTGAATTCAGAGCTCTATAGCAGACCATGTAAAATCTTCCATGTAAAGATATCTTCATTCTTCATATATGTATACATTAGAGACGCATGCATGTTCCTTTTGTTTCATTGTAACAAACTTGATCATGTAACGGTCTGGAGATTTTCTTTAAACAAACATCTATTTTTATTTATATATTTATTTTAGATTTTAATTGAAAATCCTCCATTAGCATGAAGAACAGCTTTACACACTCTCAGCATCTGGACAGTTTGTTTCTCCAAACATTCGGCTGAAATACTTCTTGTAAAACTTGCCAAAGGTGTTCTTTACTAGTTAATTCATGCATGTCCAGAAAGCTAATCCCATCCAAATAGTCCTTTTAGATTGTTTAATGAAGATCTTCCAACAAACTCTGCTGTACTGAACATCTACAAGACCTCATCTTTCCTTCCATAATCTAAATCCAGCAATTTGTACAATGATTAATGCAAACGTTAAACAAAGCCATATTTACAGCAGGTATTAGATGCCTGATCATAATCCTGAAGTATCCTGGACCACCTGGAACCATGTGTGTTTTGTTTTTAGCACTAAATTCAGTACAGACATGACAGCATTGTTGCCTCCGCATTGTCTACTGTTTTGTCTGATCCTGGGGATTATTTCCTGAACAGGCTTGTATTGTGTACTGAAAGCACTAGATGTTGAGATGTGTACAGGAATCCCTTACCTACAGCCTGCAGTGCTCCTGATGGGCTGGAAATCTGGAAGGCCCAAAGTGCCAAACAACTATCACATGCATGCTTTTGCCTGTACTTGTAAAAATGATCAAATGTGAACAGCAAGGTAGCATTTGAATACATGAAGTCAATTAGGATCTGATGAGGGTTAGCTCGTTGCTATTCTATATTATTGACATGTTTGCATGTTTTATACACAATAGAATTTGCCACATTTCTTCCATGTTTTGGTGAAATCAGATTTCCAACATATGCGTGCAGGTTAAAGCCCATCTGTTATACAAAATTGGGACAACCCAGAAATTCATTATACAACATTCTTTCCCAAATTTAGTTTCCCAAATGTATCTATTAAAATCACAATATAGTGAACATAATGCTCTTATATCATAAATTAAGGAACATGTTTTGTTTTGCTGTTGTTTTGTTAAACGCTAATTGATCATGTTTTCTTCTCAAAATATTTGACCCTTTTAGACACCTATATCTTTTTAAAATCAGAATTTAATGATTGACATGTGAAGTAGGCTTTTGTCATTCGAACCACATACAGTACAGTACAGCATGAAATGAAACAGCGTTCCACCAGGAAAAGGTGCTACACAAGAAAACTAATTAACAAAAAATAACATGAAACACAAAACGACACAAATCTAACTGTGGCACGACATAAAGTAAATGTTATTATATCGTAAGCATCATGCATTATTTTTAATGGTTTGTTGAATGCTCATGAATCCTGTTTTCAAGATATTTTACCCATTTGGACACGTATATCATTTAACATATCATAATGCAATAATAATGTTATATAATAACGTAATGAACATGTTTTATTTAGCTTGTGTTTGCTGTTGAATGGTCACGAATTGCTTCCTTTTTAACACACTTTGACCCTCTTGTACACTCTCATCTATTTAAGATCATAATTAAATGAAATGTTATTATATCATAATAGAGTATTATAGTGTTTTTTCGAATGCTCATGAATCATGTTCTTAAGACATTTTGACCTGCTTTGATGCCCATATCATTTAGGATCATAATGTAATGTTATTATATCATAATTTAATGAACATGTATAATTTTGTGTGTTGTTAAATGCTCATAGATGCTCGTTCTCACTTCAAGAGATTTTGACCCACTTGGACACCCAAACTCACACGAGCCTGTTTTTCTTTTTCATGACCCTGCAGGCTTTCCACAGTGTTCGTGTCTCAGCGCTGCTATAGTGTATTGGATCAGATGAGTGTGTAGAGATTGGATTCAGTGTGAGTGTGTGTGTGTGAGAGAGAGAGGGTTGGATTTGGTGTGTGTGTGTGTGTAGAGTTAACACATAAGAGGGGGTGCGGTTTCATCCAGAGCTCTTCTCCTTCGTCTAGAGAAACCAAAATATATGTGCTGCTGCATTTTAGACACATAAGAGGATATTGCATTGGAAGATCAAGTGTGTGTGTGTGTGTGTGTAGGCGTGGAGAGGATTGGAGAGCTTTCAGGCACATGGAGAGATAATGAACAGATTGTAATCGCAGAAATAAAAGAGACTGAAGGATGGAACAGATGGAACAGGTAACATGGAGAAAGAAACATGCGGCTGATGGATTTAGGAACCAGGAGCTGATGCTGGAATGGGATCCAGAGACCAACTGGACGAAATGAAACATCAACAAGCCCTCATTTTACCTGGAGGAGATCACCTGCAGCCTGTCTACTTATATAACAGGAAATCCAGATCTTGTAGAATAGGTATGTTCTTCTTGTGGATCTTCATTATATATATATAGTGTGTGTGTGTGTGTGTGTGTGTGTGTGTGTTTGCGCGCTTCTGCTGTAATAGTCTAATTTATCCTGTAGCTCAGACATAATGGCATTCATGAGGAATAATCAAGCTCTTCCGAGATCTATTTTATTTATTAATTTTTTTTTGTCAAGGAATTTTCGATTCCATTTTCCTTCCTCTTCTTTTCCCCTCCTCTTTCTTTTCTTTTCTTTTCTTTTCTTTTCTTTCTTTCTTCTCTTCCTCTTTTCTTTTCTTTCTTTCTTTCTTTCTTTCTTTCTTCGTCAACCTCACCTTCACTCTGTCTCTCTCTCTCTCTCTCTCTCTCTCTCTCTCTCTCTCTCTTTATGTATATGTTTTCATTTATTTTCTCGGGTATTTTCAAGCTGCCAGCGCGGTGATGCAAACTGCGCATGCGCGGCAGTCAATCCCCGAAGGACTTGGCTGTCTTTAATAACAGAATCGACTCTCTGTGAGCCGAGTCTTTTACGTGTGTCGATTCGTATTGGCAGGCCAGAGTATATATATTATATATACATTATATATATATATATATATATATATATATATATATATATATATATATATATATAATATTTCAGGGTGTAATATACATAACATATTACACCTCATAAACACTTAAACGCTCTCATCATTGTGCAACAAAATAAAAATATGTTCAAACCAATTTTTACTTATTTAATACTGTATAATAATATGTGCACTAACTAACACTATTTTTTATTATTTTTAAATTTTAAATTTTTATTTTATTGTATATATAAATGTGAACCTGGAAGCTTCTGTCACAAAAACAAATTCCTTGTAAGTGCAAACATACTTGGCAATAAAGCTCTTTCGTTTCTGATTCTGATTCTGATATACAATCCAAGACTGCCACATTGCACCCCTGCACCTTTGTACTTATTGGGAAAATGTTATCATTTGCACTTCCTCACTTTTACATGGTCTGCTCAAAGTCTTTATTTATTACTTGATTTATATTTTATAGCTTTGATTGTATTTTTATAGAACCAGCACACCATGACAAATTCCTTGTACATGAAACCAGTGATGAATGTCAAAGAAGGTGATTCTGATTTATATATCAGGCTCAGAATCAGATGTATATAAAGTGTGAGAGTGCATGGTAGTGAAAAATGCAGTATTGTGCTCATGTAGAAACAAACAGCATGTGGCATCACGTGCGCCTCTAGCGGCCGCCCTTATTATGGCACCGGAGGCCGCATAAGATAAAGTGATAACTTTAGGACTTTTGTAAACATACAGCAGCAGTTGTGTGTGTGTGTGTGTGTGTGTGTGTGTGTGTGTGTGTGTGTGTGTGACATTTTGTGATGAAGTGATGTGTGAATGTTCATACAGTTCAGTTCTTCTAGACATGAAGCAGGGCGTGTAATTAAGGTCAGTTGTTAATGAGGAAAGTGATTGCCGGAGGAAAGAAATGGTTCCTGTGCCTGGCAGGTTTGGTGAACATCTATTCATTTAATTTGGTAGCTTTGGCATTAGACTTTGGATTCTGAGCTGCTCCTGAACAAAGCCCTTAACCCCCATAGCTGCTCATTTGTATAAATAACATAAACGTATGCTGCTCTGGATAAGGACGTCTGCCAAATGTTTTAGATATAAATATATAAAAAAGATCCCAGATGCTGCTTTTCCTGCGATGAATTATTAGCATAAAAATGATGAAGCTGCATCTAAGAAAAACCTATGAAAATGACCAGGTAGATACTCGAGTAGGAAACATTAGTCTTAGTGCAACCCCAGGTTTGGCGACAACGCAATTAAGAAGACCCCACCCCAAATAATCACACATATACAAATCCAGCCGATCAAATGTGATCAGCTGTAACCCATACTTGAATTTTAGCTCACTGTAACACAAATTTTTTTCAATGAGGAGCAGCTTTATGTCTCTCATTAGAGGGTCAGTGAATCACTGTTAGGCACTGAACTCTGTTGTACAGTAAATGGGATCGTGGGTAAGTAATGGCACTCCCTTCACTAGGTTTTAAAGTTTTGTGCCCATCATATTTTACTGTGGACATCAAGACTACTTGGGAAATGCAAAGCGAATGCTATAAATAACTGTTTTTTTCATTTGATACAGGTCTAAAACCTGGCTGTCTACCAGATGAAGTCGGAAAGGATGAAAGGGTGACTCTGGGGACTTATCGACATTCTGGAAACGCCATCTTCTAAAAAGGATATTAAAACTCAGGAGAAGCACAATGTTCTGCTGAGGCAGTCCAATCAGGATTCGTCAAGCAATGCTGCCTCGGAAAAACGTCCAGCACAACTCAAGGAATTGATGGCTGCTGATCAGCTTTAGGTCATGTCTGTGCTGGATAGAACAAATACCCATTGCTAAATCTTGACACATCGTTTTCTTTCTATCGTTTTCTTTCACTGTGCACGTAGAAAGATGAATAACATGTTCACCATAAAAGCAGATGTAATATTTCACGCTGCGGATCACGAGGACTCGGAGCAGTCCGTCATTACCAAAGCAACAGACAGAGTTCATTCGAGAGAAGTCGGCGATTGTGTTTTGGAGTCGGGAATACTGCAAGGATCCTGGGATAATGAGGAGTCTGGAAGTGTGGTGGAGACTGGAAGCCTGGGAAAGCGCTGCACAGGGGCAGGAGAGTATCTGCAATATGGAAACTCCAGTGACAGTGGGTTTCAGGAACAACCAGTGGATGCTAGTTTTAAGAAGCAGAGCGAGTCTTTGAGCAAAAACGGAGGAAAAGAGGAGACGAACGGAGCCGCGGCTGACAGGCCTTTACTTAGCCTGAGGTCAGAAACCGGAGGGGAAATGGCTAAATCGTATGTTTCTGAGACTGAAATCATGAGAAGTCCGAGCATCATCAGTAGCGTGTCCTCTCTTTCGCAGGACTCTTTTTCTGACTCAAAGGAAAACAGATCATTAGAACAAGCACTGGGCAGTTTACACAGAGCACCACATGAACACTTCACACCCGAGTCAGTACGTGACGTAAAGCACAGCGGTAATGGGGTAAGAAATTCCGTCTCTGTTAGAGAGAATCCTGATTTAGTCATTGAAGTAGGCAGGCAGAAGGTCCAGGTACACAAATCAGTCTTAGCTGAAAAAAGTGACTATTTCAAAGCGAGGCTTTCTCGAGACATCCTGAAAGTCAAAGGCATGAGCTACAAGACGTTGTCGGTCTTGATAGATTACGTTTACACTTCCAATATGAATGTGAACAAGGATAACATCGTGGACGTCGTGACCGGTGCCAAGATCCTGCAGATTCCTTGTGCGGTGCAGGCCGCTATCGATGCCATGTCTGGCCAGCTCACAACCCAGAACTGCTACGAGATTCTAACCATCGCGAAAAAGCAGCGGCTGAGCGAACTTAAGGAGACAGCATACCGTTTCATAAGTGACAACTTCCTGCAGGTCCTGAGAGATCCCACCGTTTACGGGCGTCTCACAGGCTCAGAGCGGGACCTGGTTTTGAGGAATCGTATGGAGGGGCACAAGTGCCTGATGGTGGCTGAGATCAATGACGTTTTTGAGCGAGTGGGGAGCAGACCCCCGAGCAGGGGCAACAGCAGGCCGCAGAGCCCTCTCTCCGCCACCTCGTTCGAAGACAACCACATGATCTATTACTACAACGAGATTACCAAGGATTGGCACACTTTGACGATAATGCCAGAGGATATTAATACCAAGGGTTGTGGCATCTGTTGCATGTATAACTACCTGTTCGTCGCAGGTGGCATCCAAGGATACGGGGAGAAAGGAAGGCCTCAGACAAGGTGTTCTGCTACAACCCCGTTACAGACCGCTGGAGCGAGATACGACCCATGAACCAAGCGAGGTCACAACTCAAATTGGTGTCTATGGACGGCTTTTTGTATGCCATCGGTGGAGAATGTCTCTTCACAGTGGAGAAGTATGACCCTCGTATGGACCGTTGGACCACGGTGGCTCCTCTGCCCAAAGGAGCATTTGCAGTCGCCCATGAGGCCACTACCTGCAACGGGGAGCTGTATGTCTCAGGAGGGACCCTATTCTACCGCCTCTTGAAGTATGACCCCAAGAGGGACGAGTGGCAGGAATGTCCGTACAACAACAGCCGAAAGAAATCCACCGACATGGTCGCGCTGAAGAGCTTCATCTACAGGTTCGACGTCAACCGCGAACAAGGCATAAATGTGTTTAAGTACAACACCATAGTCAAGATGTGGCAAGACTGCGCTTCCTATCAGCAAGGGAGTCCGCTACCGTTCAGGAGCGCTGTGATTGAAAACCGCATCTACTGCGTCAACAAGACCCAGACTCTGCAGTTTATCATCGAGGAAGAAGGAGCTCGATTTGCAGAAGAAGCTCTGAAAGCTCCCATGGAGGCTAAAGGAGTGTTATTCCCATTTGTTATGAGTTTGCCGGAGAGGAGTGAGCGAAATGTGTGAGCAGAATTGTATACCGGTGAACTGAAAAAAGAAAGCTTTTTGTCTTGCCCAATTATACCGCTCATAACGGGAATGTTCGTCGTTGCATGGTGGATGAACGCCCATGGGGCGGTGTAAAAAAGAAAGCTTTTTTGATTTGCTTTCATGGCACAGTGGCATTACTTATATATGTGTATATAAATGTGTGTGTGTGTGTGTGTGTGTGTGTGTGTGTATATACCCTGGATGCATTTGTTTTGTGCACTTTTGTACTTGGATGGTTGGACAGTAATTTCCTTGCAGCAAAAATCAGACCAGTGTTGACCAGTTTTGGCACAAAAGGCTAAGCAAAAATATCAGTACAAATAATACAATAAAGCAGTCTAAGTATAGTTAAGTTTATGCAACTGGAATTAGATGTACACCGATCAGGCATAACATTTTGACCACCTGCCTAATATTGTGTTGGTTCTCGTTTTGCTGCTAAAACAGTTCTGATCCGTCGATCATCAACAGCATGAACTTCAGCAGTTTGAGCTACAGGAGCTCGTCTGTTGGGTCGGACCACACGGACCAGACTTCGCTCCCCACGTGCATCAATGAGCCTCGTCCCTAACGACCTTGTCGCCGGTTCACCACTGTTCCTTCCTTGGAGCACTTTTAATAGATACTAAACAATACATCACAATGTGGCCCTTGTAGAACTCGCTCAAAAAAAACACGCTTGCCCATTTTTTATCAACTTAAAGGACAAAATGTTCACTCGATGTTCATATAATCAGTGTTATTCACTTCACTGGTCATAATGTTATAATGTCAATCTCACGCCCTGATCAATGTACTGTAATGATCCGGAAGAAGCAACTATAGCACAGACGTCTAACATTCAGAAGTAAAATATTTAAGAACCATAAACGTTGACTTGAAACCGAGCCATTGAACGAGGAAAGGGTTCCGGGAACGTATAGCACAAAGCACTTGATTGTTCTCTTACTTCAGCAGCATTCAGCGAGAATGTAGAAATACCACTTGAGGGAAAGTCTGAATGTTTGCAAGTACAAACTATTAATTAGCTTTCTGTTGTATTCTGACAAAAGCTTGACAAGCAGGATAGCATCTGGGAACCAAGCCAATGATTCGATTTGCTGAAAAACTCTTAATGGTGGTATACAGATGGTCCCCGAGTTACGATGGTTCGACAATTTTACGATTTCATTATGACAATAGCGATCCGACAAAATTGTTCAAATATTTGAAGTCTCAAGCAGTACGCGAATGTAGCAGCATATATTCCGCCCTCTATTTACAAACCGGAGCTCGTCCACACACCTGCTGCCACAAACTACAAATATACTGTATAGTACTGTAAATTGCTCTGTTTTGCTAATTCATGTACCGTAATTTGTCTAATTATTAACAAATTGCAGAATACTA
This sequence comes from Silurus meridionalis, assembly GCF_014805685.1. Taxonomy (NCBI): domain Eukaryota; kingdom Metazoa; phylum Chordata; class Actinopteri; order Siluriformes; family Siluridae; genus Silurus; species Silurus meridionalis. Next base: position 27,035,106 of record NC_060891.1, read on the forward strand.
CCCCATACTGATCACTATTCTCTAAGACTCCTGGGTAGTCTTGGCCATGTCTCCACTTAGTATATTTCCATGTTACGATGGTGTCATCAGAACGCATCTCCAGCGTAAAACGGGGACTACCTGTATTCCTATTTAAGTGAATAATAACTAAGACACCCCACTTTTCCTGCCATATATGGTTCTTCCCCAAACTGTTCTGCACAAACTTGGAGGCACAAGATTAGCTGGATATAGTGTGTAGCACGTCTTTGATTCAATTGCAGGAACTTTTCCCTTCGCTTGAACAAGTCCTAGAACTATTCCAGCATGACAATGCATCCTGCACAAAGCCAGCTTTATGAAGATATGCTTAACATGGGCTAGAGTGGAAGATCTTCTGACCTCAAACCTATTGAACACCCTTGGAATTTTAGACCTCTGGGGACTAAACGGGGACGAAATGTGGAATAGGGTGTTCAAAAAAAGCACATCTTATGGTCAGGTGTCCACAAACCTTCATCCATATAGTGTATCTGGTTATCAACAAGGGTTTGATCATTTCTGAATTAGATTCTAGAGATCTACATTTTTTTAAAATTCCATTACAGTGGTGGAAATCACAATCAGTGCTATAATATATTTATTACTTGAGTTTTAAGTTAATTAACTGGTTTTGACTAACCATTTAACTTAAATAGATTTATTCCAGACTTCAGGAACTCACCTTACACACAATGTCTACTGGATTCCAAACTAATGTGATATGACGGTTCAGAAAACTCTATTAATAAAGGGCTCTATAGCTCTATAACAGCCAGAATATAAATCTGTGCTGAGGATGTATAATATAGTCAATGTAGTTCTTGAAATTGGGGATGAGATAAACCTTTATTTGTCCCACAGTTGGGAAGTTTTCAGGTTACAACAGATAAGAAAATGTGGAACTATGAAGCAGACACACAGTACAGTATATAAATACAAAAGAAAAACAACAATAATAGTAGTTACACTATCAATTAAACAAATTGCACCAGGTAGAGATACATCATAATGAACCTGAAGCATTGCCAAAGAGGATTCTGAAGTTTGCTGATTTAATCCTAATATTTGAGAGAAATTTGACATACAATATATGGAAAAAAGTATTGGGACACCTGCCTTTTCCAGCCGAATGTGGATCCTCCCCCAAATTGCACACAATTGTATTTGGATGCGGTACCTTGAAATTTTCCCACCACTTCCAGCATGTGCACAAAACTAACTCCATAAAGATCTGCTTTAGATGGGTGGAAGACTGGAAGATCTCCTGCTATAGAGCTCCAAACCTATTGAACACCATTAGGATGAACATGAACATTGACTGCACCCCAGGAACCTCCTCACCTTCTCACCTACATCAGCACCTGACCTTACTAACACCCTCGTGGACGAATAAGCACAAATCTCCACACGCACACTCCAACATCTTCCTAGAAGAGGAGCTTATTCCAGCAAATGAGGAATGTGATGTTTAAATAGAAGCACATACCAATTGAATGCTCAGGTGTCCACAAACTTTTGGTGATATAATGTAGAATTCAGTTGTCTACAGAAAAAGTCTTTCTTCAATACCACCTGTTGTTACTGGATTCATTAAAGCTACAATACACAAGACTTTGCACTTCCCGATGACTTTTTCCAGTTTGCGATCAGAAGCCAGGGTCAATCAGGTGATTAGCGATGTGTGTGTGTGTGTGTGTGTGTGTGTGTGTGTGTGTGTGTGTGCTGCTATTCAATTAAGTAAACGCAAACTAATCTAAATCCCAATCTGCTGCTGCGATTTTTGTGAAATTTATGAATTCTATACTGGAAAATGATTTGTCATGTAATTCTATTCTAATTTCTGCGACAAATTTGATGCTCGGTCCGTAATCCTGCATTCTTTTTCACATGTTGTGATCAGTTCAAGCGGAAAAAATAACCTTATAACTAACTGTCCTGATGCTCTTGATGTGTGATTATGATTATTATTAATAAATCAATCAGTCAATCAAGTATCGTGCAAATCTGCCTCGTTCTACATCATAACCAACTCATTGACCCTAAAAGTGTGACAGAGGTTTTAATTAGGAATAGAATCACTAGGACAGGGGTCCCCAAACCTTTGTCCTGTGAGGGACACATTTTTTTTTCTTTCATAAATGTCTAACAGAAAACCACATGAGTGACTACCAGTTTTACTGTGAAGATTTAATAATGATTTTGAATGTACAGGTATTCTCTACTAACGATGGAGATACGTTACGACGACCTCATCGTAAGTCAAAAATATTGTAAGTCGAAAATGGTGTTATGACTGTGACAGACTTTCCTGCTCTAATTTACATATTCTGCTCTTAACTAATGGCTTTCCTCTTTTTTTCCACAACAAGCAGGAGACATGCTAGGTGCTTGGAAGACATGGTTTTATCACTAAAATTGCTTTTTAAAACCGTTTTATACGGAAAAAACTACACACTGAGAAACTAGCGAGAGTGTGGCGTCTCACAGGGCGAGAGATTCGCTCGTCTCAGCTGCGTCCAACGTATCCTACACCGTACTCTGCTGCCTGTTGCGTGAAATTTTTTATATTTTTACAATTTTGTCGTATCGCTCTCATCATAAGATCGAAAAATCCTAAGTCGAAACATCATAACTCGGAGACCATCGGTATTTATTTTGCCTCCGAATGCTTCATTCGTTTATTATTTTGTTCGCCACCATACAGATAAATGAGCATCACTTTTCAAGAGCCTATTGGAAGAGCATTTTAACATCAGAATGACTTATTTTTTTCATTGATTGCGATTGAAATCAAAACATTTGTTATTTCGAATGTACAATTTTGTGTTAATAACTAGAGCTCGATCGATAGTTGATTTTACCGATATCTAGGTTGGATCGCACTTGCTGATAACTGATTCTTCTTCTTCTTTCGGCTGCTCCCATTAGGGGTCGCCACAGCGGATCATCCGTCTCCATACCACCCTGTCCTCTACATCTGCCTCTTTCACACCAACTACCTGCATGTCTTCCCTCACCACATCCATGAACCTCCTCCTTGGCCTTCCTCTTTTCCTCCTACCTGGTGGCTCCATCTTCAGCATTCTTCTACCAATATAATTCATGTCCCTTCTCTGCACATGTCCAAACAATCTCAATCTCGCCTCCCTCACCTTGTCACCAAAACATCCTACATGCTGTCCCTCTAATAAACTCATTTCTAATCTTGTCCATCCTCGTCACTCCCAACGAAATCCTTAACATCTTCAGTTCTGCTGCCTCCAGCTCCACCTCCTGCCTTTTACTCAATGCCACTGTCTCTAATCCATACAACATTGCAGGTCTCACCACAGTCCTATAAACTTTCCCTTTCATTCTTGCAGATACCCTACTATCACAAATCACTCCTGTCACTCTTCTCCACCCACTCCACCCTGCCTGCACTCTTTTCTTTACTTCTCTAACACACTCTCCATTACTTTGCACTGTTGACCCCAGGTACCTGAACTCCTCCACCTTCTCCACCTCTTTTCCCTGCAACCGCATCACTCCACTGCCCTCCCTCTCATTCACACACATGTACTCTGTCTTACTCCTACTGACTTTCATTCCCCTTCTCTCCAGCGCATATCTCCACCTCTCCAGGCTCTTCTCAACCTGCTCTCTACTCTCACCACAAATCACAATATCATCTGCAAACATCATAGTCCAGGAGACTCCTGTCTGACCTCGTCCGTCAACCTGTCCATCACCACTGCAAACAGGAAAGGGCTCAGGGCCGATCCTTGATGCAGTCCAACCTTCACCCTGAACCAGTCTGTTGTACCCACTGCACACTTCACTGCCGTCACACTGTCCTCATACATGTCCTTCACCACCCTCACATACTTCTCTGACACACCTGACTTCCTCATACAATACCACAACTCCTCTCTTGGCACTCTGTCGTCGCTTTCTCTAAATCCACAAATACACAATGCAATTCCTTCTGTCCTTCTCTATACTTCTCCATCAACATCCTCAAAGCAAATAAGGCATCTGTGGTGCTCTTCCTCGGCATGAAACCATACTGTTGCTCACAGATGGTCACCTCTTCTCTCAGCCTGGCTTCCACTACTCTTTCCCATAACTTCATGGTGTGACTGATCAACTTAATTCCCCTGTAGTTACTGCAGGTCTGCACATCTCCTTATGCTTAAAGATCGGTACCAGCACACTCCTTCTCCATTCCTCAGGCATCCTCTCCCCTTCCAGAATCCTGTTAAACAATCTGGTTAAAAACTCCACTGCCATCTCTCCTAAACATCTCCACGCTTCTACCGGTATGTCATCTGGTCCAACCGACTTTCCATTCTTCATCCTCTTAATCGCTGCTCTCACTTCCTCCTTACTAATCCTATCTACATCCTGCTTCACCAACTCCACATCATCCAACCTTCTCTCTCTGTGATTTTCCTCATTCATCAGCTGCTCAAAATACTCCCTCCACCTTCTCAACACACTCTCCTCACTAGTCAACACATTTCCTCTCCATCCTTTATTGCTCTAACTTGCAGTACATCCTTCCCAGCTCGGTCCCTCTGCCTGGCCAATCGGTATAAATCCTTTTCTCCTTCCTTAGTGTCCAACCTCTTATACAGCTCCTCATATGCCTTTTCCTTGGCTTTCGCCACATCCCTTTTACCTGCTGCATCTCCTTGTACTCCTGCCTACTTTTCTCATCACTCTGTCGATCCCACTTCTGTTTTGCCAACCTCTTTCCCTAATGCTCTCCTGCACTTCCTCATTCCACCACCACGTCTCCTTGTCTTGCTTTCTATTTCCAGATGTCACACCAAGTACCTTTCTAGCCGCCTCCCTCATCACTCCTGCAGTAGTTGCCCAATCATCCGGCACCTCTTCACCACCACCAAGCCCCTGTCTGACCTCTTCCCTGAACCTCACACTACACTCTTCCTCCTTCAGTTTCCACCATCTTATTCTTCTTTCAATCCTTACTTTCCTCCTCTTCTTCGCCTCCAAAACCATCCTACAGACCACCATCCGATGCTGTCTAGCTACACTGTCCCCCGCCAACACCTTACAGTCTCCAATCTCCTTCAGGTTGCATCTCCTGCATAGCACATAGTCCACCTGTGTGCACCTTCTACTCTCCTACACTGCTCCTTTTCCTGCCGTCTCTGTAGACGTCTTCCTCCTCTCCTTCTCCTTCTTCGGCCAACAGTAGCCCAATTTCCACCGGTACCCTGTCGGCTAACGATACCTGTGGCGGTCGTTGTTAACCCGGGCCTCGACCGATCCGGTATGAAATTCTCCTTTGTGATCCGCATATTTGATTTGGCACATGTTTTACGCTGGATGCCCTTCCTAACGCAACCCTCCCCATTTACCCGGGCTTGGGACCGGCACTAAGAGTGCACTGGCTTGTGCCCCCCTAATGGCTGGGTTTTGCTGATAACTGAATAATCAACCAAAAAAATGTAAAAAAAAAAATGGTTACTAAATTAAAAAACAGACATACTTTATGTAAAATAGTACTGAACTTAATTAAAAAAAATTAAATAAACAGTATTAAATCAGGAAAATGTGCTAAATAAAATAAATATGAATATATTCATGAATAAATCTAATTATAGAATGAATCGATTATAATTAATAAATATAATATAGCGCTCTCTGTGCAGCGCGCAGTCTCGCATGTAAAAACAATCAGTAATTTCGCCTCTAGAGGCCGCTCTCATAACGGCAGCGGACCGGAAGCCGGAAAAACTATTGGTATGGGTTTTTGCCGATAGCGATAGTTCCAGCGATCAACTATCGGTGCCTCGACCTCTATTAATATCTAAAAAAAAGCATATCTAAAACATTCATTTTAAAATTCAAACTTTATTATTAAATGCATATATGATACGAGTAAAACATATATTCAAAATTGCATTTTTAAAGTATGTCTCTGGTACTGTTCAGAGGGTCGTTCCAAATGTGGGGGTGGGGGGGGCAGGGGTCGTATTCGGCCCAGGGACCCCTGCACCAGAATTTTATTATCTCCTTAATAGAAATTCGTGAATATTCAGGAAAATATTAAAATCGATCATTTCTTCAGAAACCCTGAATGCCACTGAGATCTATCCGAACATCCCGTTTGCTTGCTTTTATTGCTTTATTCCCATATCACTTATTATAAACTTATATAAATTATACTCTCAGACAACTAAACTGATTTTGCATTGCTTAGATATTGTTAAAATAAAAGTATTGGGACACCCGTGTCTTTCTTCCCTAAAGAAACCGTCATAGGAATCCAGGCTCCTTTGTGTGCAACCAAATATTCATTCATTAAACATTAGTTTCATGATTGTTGTAACCCATCAACTTATTGGAATCCATTGCGCACATATGTGGCTCTTCCCCACGCTGTTACCACACATTTGGCACATGGTTGTAGAAGTCTTTGGATGCTATAGCATGACATTTTCCCTTCGCTTCAACTAGGAGACTCGAACCTGCACAAAGCCTCCATCTCAATGAAGATCTGCTTTACTAAAGGTACAATGGTATATTCATAAAGCACAATGGTCAGATGTCCACTTAACCTTTGCACATTGAGTATATTTATTTCAATCCTTCCTACCCAAAGTTTCTGTGCAAATCTAAAGACGCTAACACCAGACATTGAACGTGCTTTTCCTGGCAAATTCCACTCGATTGTTTTAGTGCATTAGTTTAACATTAATCACCAGAAAAAAGGTATTATTTGGCTCAACAGTATGTCTGGACTGGAATTTGGTCTCTAACTACAGCGAATCTGCCGAATGAATGACCACCTGACTGTGTGCAAATGATCTAAAAAGTCCAGCTTTACTGTCGATGTGCTTTTCCATGCTTTTGATTTGGTAACTGACGGCTTTAAATTTTCTCTGGCGGTTAAACAAAGATGCCTGAAATTAAATAGTTTGCTCTGCTTTGTCTTTTTAATATTCCTCCACTTCTCATGAACTCATCTGTGCTCATAATTCATGTGTAGGAAGTTTTATTGCCAGGAGGATTCAGGAACAGCAGCTGTGGGTTTATGGCCTACACACTTCAAAGAACATTTGGAGCAAAACCACAAAAAAACGATGAACATTGTCTTTTTATATTGTGGTTATTTTTGCAGACTTTATGTATTTTACTACACATAAGCATAAGCAATCCGGAAAAACTATCAGGCCAGAGATTTGTACTGTAAAATCCAAATGTACAAATGTATTGTTTTATTGTAACACTGGAAAATATAAGCATCAAATTATACACAATAAATGCATGATTTAAGAAGATATAGATTGCAAACAAGTCAACATCATTACAACTGGAAGACTTTTTAAAATAAGAATATATACCAAAAAAGAAAATATTTAAATGTATGGCATTTCGCAGACGCCTTTATCCAGAGAGACTTACAATTATCTTAGTTGCATAGAAGAGCATTCGAGAGCTAAGGGACTTGCTCAAGGGCCCAGCAGTGGCAGCTTGGTGGTGCTGGGATTTGAAGCCATGACCTGCCAATCAGAAGTCCAGCATCTTATCCACAAAACCAACACTATATACTATTTACTATATAGACATGAATATAAAAAAATGCTCCAATTTATGATTAAAGCTCACACTGGCTTGTGTTTATCAGGGTGCCAATAATTTTCGAGTTGTCTTAGTAAGTAAAACAAATTTATGTCTTAAAATAACCATTAAAACACTTATTCCAGATTTTCCAGTCTAATTAACTTCAGACTCGCTTGTTTTCTGTGTGAAAAGATCTTAAAACCAGAGCTACTAAACAGGAAATTTCCTTTTAATATAAAAATCGTCATCATTCTATATTCCGTCTTAAAAACAGACAAAGCATTTGGAATTAAAAGCTATTAAAATCACGCACACATGCGTATTGTCAACAAGTATTCATTCAAATGAAGAAGTCTTGTAAAACAGCAGTTACGATGCAACAACAAAAACGAAATCGTTATTTACTGCTTTTTAAAATGCTTTTAAAATCGCAACATAAATTTATTGAACACAAAGATATTAAACATGAGAAACTGAAATTGAACTACAAACCACAACAACAACTTCCTGTACTTAAAAGTATTATTGTGATTAGGTTGTGAAACCTATGAAACGAGTGTTTTGAATAAATAATAATAATAAAGTGTGATTATTGAGCTTTTTTTTTTTTTACTAAGCAGCCTTAAAACCAGTTATTAGAGCTAAAATAAAGTCTTAAAAGATAAAAAGGATTTAAATGATTTGCAGGTAAAATGACTAACTTCAAGTTTTACTAAGTAATAATAATTAAAAAAAGATTAATCTTAGGACAATCACAATAATCGTACACAATCTGCTCTTGCTTAGTTTTTTTTTTTAATAAGATAAATTTAGATTTTTATGGCTAAAATTAAAACTCGGACTAAACGAGGCGTTTTTGCAGTGTATTGTGTTCATTAAAGCCACAATTGTGAATGATTATGAATGAACAGTCTGTGGTACCAGGCGTTCCTATTCCCTTACTTACTCTGGATTCTCAATGTCTGTTTTGTTTGCTTTGCCACAGTCCCAGTGGTCCTTTCACATTCCAGTCTATAGTGCCACCTGTTGGATGGGATGCATTTTCACAAAGCATGCTGGGAGAAAATCTCACCACAAAGCTTTTAATTGAATACATAATATAATACTGTATTCATAGTGCATGCACAATTTCCTTAAAATTTTGTTTTCAGCTTTACTGGACACTGGATGTATATTGAGATGATATGAGATGTAGGGGCGAAAAACTCCACAAGACAATAAAACAATGAAATCCCACCCTTTCATAGCGGCATTAGAATCATTGCGCTTTTATATCCTTTTGTATGAATATTCGATTTTTAATGATACAATACTAATAATCCTGTCATCTCCCTGTACATGCAGTTGCTCGACCACACCCTAGGGGGCACTCTTGTGTTTTACATATTTCATTCAAAATATAACATATATCTCTACCTATCTGTATATGTATATATTCTGTCTCTGTACAGTGGACTGTTTGTCATGTCTGTTTTCTGAGTCAGGTCTCCTGAGAGAGGCTTCAAGCTTCTACAAGATTCCCTAACTTCAAGCTGGGTTAAAGCTGGCCTTTGCAAGGGCTCCTGGATCTGTTCAAGAACTTCGAGGTTGAGACCTGCACGGGCCGGATTTTTCAGTCCCGTTTCTGCATAAATATATAATATTTTCTCCTGCAAAGTTCTGAAATGTTTTTATTTTTTTAGTTTCATTTGATTCCCTTTTGAATATGAATGAAAAAGAAACAGAAACGTGAACAAACATTACGTTTTATTTCAGTTTGACTTTTTTGTGTAAATGATGAACATGGACATGAACAAGGAACTTTTCAGAACATCAACTGAAACGTAAAAGACAGGAGGTGGAGCTGGAGGTAGCAGAGCTGAAGATGTTGAGATGTTCGTTGGGAGTGATGACGATGGACAGGATTAGAAATGAGTTTATTAGAGGGACAGCGCATGTAGGACGTTTTGGAGACAAGGTGAGGGAGGTGAGATTGAGATGGTTTGGACATGTGCAGAGGAAGGACATGTAGTAGGAGAATGCTGAGGATGGAGCCACCAGGAGAGAGGAAAACAGGAAGACCAGGAGTAGGTTTATGGATGTGGTGAGGAAAGACATGCGGGTAGCAGCCGAAACAAGTTGTCTGCAGTGGTCAGTATCTAAAGTGCTCCAAGGAAGGAACAGTGGTGAACCGGCGACAGGGTCGTGGGGGACGAGGCTCATTGATGCACGTGGGGAGCGAAGGCTGGTCCGTGTGGTCCGATCCAACAGACGAGCTCCTGTAGCTGAAACTGCTGAAGAAGTTCATGCTGTTCATGCTGATGTTATGCAGGTCGGTGTAGATGTCTACAGTGTGGTAAAAACAAATTAGAGATGTTCACAGAAAGGACTTGCACCCATAATGTTATCAAAAGGATCAGCCTTGATCAAGGACCAAGAAACGACTTTTTTAAGTTTCTCAGATATGGAAGAACTCAACCAAACACTATAATCATCAAGTTTACCAATGAAGAAAAACCAGATTAAACCCACACAAGGCGGAAAGAACAGCATGCCAGGAGAAATATAGAAAAGAAAATTCGTTTTTTTGTATTAATATATGAATTAGGAATGTCAAAATTGAAAGACAAACCAATTTTAACGGCATTCATGTTATTAACGTGCACATTTCTGTTCGACAATTTTATTACAAATATAAATAAATACATAGAAAAGAGGCGAAATTAAAATCTTCAACGCGACACACGTTTATTCACGACGTCCTTCCTTTGATCAAATGAAAAAAAAAAAGACTCCATCGAAAATTTTACTGCTGTGCCAAGTCTCAAATCAGCACCAAAATCCGCCATGATGCCCACAATTAACCCTCTGGGGTCAACAAACGCGCCGGCGCATTATTTTTTCCTAAAAAAGTTAGTTTTCTGAAACTAACTTAAATTACTCTGTCTTGTTTGATCATACAGATGAGAGCAATAAATCATTCGACTCTGAAAAGGGTCTACTTTTATTTGTACACACTCATAATTACAACAAAATGCTGTGCTTTTGTAAAATAAAGAAAACAGACAGGGGGCGCTCTCATCCGTTTCTGTCATCTCTCTTCACAAACACATAAATAAAACAATCTCGGTGAATATTTGCCTGACAGACATAATAAATATATAAATAAAAAGCTTGATATGTCTACTTTTAAATAAATAAATCCTCTGATTCTTTAATCTGTATAAAAGTTAGAAGAGGTACAGTTTCTTCGGTATCACCTCAATAACCGTCCGTGTGGAAACATAGCAAAGGTTCCTGATGATTTATGTACCTTACAACATTTATAAGAATATTTTGTCTTCATGCTCTAAATTGAGTATGGTTTCACTAATAATAAACATACATTTGCACAAAGCATTTTATATATATATATATATATATATATATATATATATATATATATATATATATATAAATATAAAGCACAGTTATTAGGGTTGCAAAAGCTGAGCCCAAGCCGGCTTGCGTTATGAATATATGGGGTATATCGGTAGAAGAATGCTGAGGATGGAGCCACCAGGAAGGAGAAAAAGAGGAAGACCAAGGAGGAGGTTTATGTATGTGGTGAGGAAAGACATGTAGGTAGTTGGTTTGACAGAGGCAAATGTAGAGCACTGGGTGGTATGGGGAAGGATGATCTGCTGTGGCGACCCCTAATGGGAGCAGCTGAAAGAAGAAGAAGAAGAAGAAGAAGATATATAAATAATGTCACCATCTTTCTAATTGTGAAGTATCTCTGAGTACAAACACTACTCTGCACACATCCTTTACACTATCACAACAATTAAGACATGACTAAAGACTTAGAAAACTCTGCAGTATTAGTTTCTTTTCTCCTTGTGAAACACCAGTCCATCTGCTTTTACGTTCCATTTCATCATGACGTCCTCTTCCATCCCATTATCTGCAAGTTTTTGCCTGATCTGAAAAAAAGGTGTTTATTACTAAATAATGAAGGATGGAAGCTAATCTCTGTGAAAGCTTTTAAAATCTCTACAGGAGTGGATCACGACTGTGAGATTCTCATTCCAATGTGGTATGTGAGGACGAGACCCACCTTCTCCAAGATGTCCTCATTTACTGCAGGATCGTTCAAGTCCTGATTGGACTGGATCTTTATCCTTACGGTTTGTTTTTTTGCAGTCACTGTAGAAATGTTGTCAAACACAGTTACACTTGAATTGTAAAAGCAGTCGGTGTTTAACTGAATGTTATGTATGTGAGATGGAACATACCTGCGTAACAGAAGAAAGGCATGATCTCAGTGCACTGTGAATCACCAGCCTCACCCATTTCTAAATAACCACAATTTTCATTCCAATAGTAATTATCAGGTTCTCCAGATGTCCAGGTGACATAAGAGAAGTTGGTTTGGTCGACCCACTGCCAGCCATCTTTAATCAGACCAAACCAAGTGCCACCAGGGATTATACTCTGTATAAGAGCGTTTTCGTTCTCATCTTTTGCACTGGCCAGGTCTGTGTAATACTGTCTGCAGTAAGTCTGAGCGTCAGTCCACTCTCTTTTATCTGCATTGTAAATATATCTGTCACTGCCAGTCTTTGTTTCTGTAAGAATCAAAACAGATAAAACTCAACAGAAAAATTCAAGAAATCAAGTAAAATTTTCTAATTTCCTTAATTTTCTGATGTTTTGTTACTTAAAAACACATTAAAGTATAATAGCAATATAAATAATACAAAGGTTTTACCATCAAAACAAATATAGGGCCGGAATTCATAACATTCCAGATCCCACCAACCCCAGGGACTTATCGCTCCACAGTTTTGATCCAATTGTTGTTAGGCTCTCCCGGTTGCCAAGCCCTCAGATTTCCCACTGGTTTATATCCGTAGGACCAGTGCCATTTGTTTATGTCGTTGTACATCCCAATCCATGCACTGGAACTGAACTGTTGACTGTCGGCTTCATTCTGGAGTTGGATCACGTCTTCATTGCTTTTGATGACAGCCAGGTCGGTGTATGTGAATTGGCAGTAAGATCGAGCATCAGTCCAATTTCTCGCATCCTGGATCAGATAATACGTATGCGTCACAGACAGGACGAGGGGGACGGCTCCTGTAGAGGAGAGTTGCAATAGATTTATGCAATGGTATGGATATTAGTCAAGTGAAGATCAGATCATTTTGGTGACTTGGTTCTTTGAATCTTGTTCCTCGAATCATTTCATTTTGTTCCTTTAATCAGAAATAAAATAAAATGTTACATTAAAAAAAAAAATTGACTAGTGAGGAGAGTGTGTTGAGAAGATGGAGGGAGTATTTTGAGCAGCTGATGAACGAGGAAAATGAAAGAGAGAGAAGGTTGGGTGGTGTGTAGATGGTGAAGCAGGAAGTGGATAGGATTAGTAAGGAGGAAGTGAGAGCAGCGATTAAGAGGATGAAGAACGGAAAGTCGGTTGGACCAGATGACATACCGGTAGAAGCGTGGAGATGTTTAGGAGAGAAGGCAGTCGAATTTTTAACCAGATTGTTTAACAAGATTCTGGAAGGTGAGAAGATGCCTGAGGAATGGAGAAGGAGTGTGCTGGTACTGATCTTTAAGCATAAGGGTGATGTGCAGCCCTGCAGTAACTACAGGGGAATAAAGTTGATCAGTCACACCATGAAGTTATGGGAAAGAGTAGTGGAAGCCAGGCTGAGAGAAGAGGTGACCATCTGTGAGCAACAGTATGGTTTCCTGCCGAGGAAGAGCACCACAGACACCTTATTTGCTTTAAGAATGTTGATGGAGAAGTATAGAGAAGGACAGAAGGAGTTGCATTGTGTATTTGTGGATTTAGAGAAAGCGTACAACAGAGTGCCAAGAGAGGAGTTGTGGTATTGTATGAGAAAGCCTGGTGTGTCAGAGAAGTATGTAAGGGTGGTGCAGGACATGTATGAGGACAGTGTGACAGCAGTGAAGTGTGCAGTAGGAACGACGGACTGGTTCAGGGTGAAGGTTGGACTGCATAAAGGATCGGCCCTGAGCCCTTTCCTGTTTGCATTGGTGATAGTAAATGAGCGAATCACTCTTTGAGATGACTCGTTCTTCTAAATCACATTAAAGACTCATTTTGTTATTTTTCTCTCACCTGTAAAGAACAGCAGTATGAACAGGTGCTGCTTCATCACTGACTGTTGTTGGAGAACTCTCTATGAAATAAGAAATGAAATGAAAGTAAATAAACTTCCTTTTCTGTTTTGATCTGAGCTGTGACCACAGTGATATTCACAACCAGTAACAACATAGTCAACAGAAATGGGTATCGGCAAATCTGCGAACTTTTGCCGCATGGTATCTTATTAAGAAAACTTACTTTTCAAGGCTGCACATTTGCATTTCTTTCCTTATTTTTAAAGAAGGCGCAAATGATCAGATCTAGAAATTAATGAAGTACAAATATTTCGTTACTGTATTTATGTAGAATTGTATTTTTTTGGACAACTTCACTCATTTTAGTTTTAATCTATTTAATAAAAGGTCAATATTTTTCTTCTCATTGTGCCGTTTTTTAGCCCATCAACCCCTTTTCTTTTCATTACGTGGCCTTTTCAATCTACAACTGCTGTATAATTTCCTGTCTCTCTCACACCACAGATGTAGACTAGTTTCTGAAGCTCACAATGAGCAGACAGAAGGCAGTAAGAAGTCTGGGGTTAACGTGGATGAGACACAGACTGTCCACACGTGGACTGAGAACCGAGACATTCCTGATCACCTGGTCATTATCATTTTTCTCTGCTTGTGTTCTAAATGGTGGATCTTCAGACTGAATACTTTTATTAGAGAACAAAATTCGTAAATTGTTTTTGTATTAATATATTCATTAGGGCCGTCAAAATAACACTTTAAACTCAAATTCATTTTAACGACACAATTCTATTAACGTACAATTAATGCATTTTTATTAAAAAATATAAATAAATAAATAAATAAATAGAGAAGAGGTGAAATTAGCGCAACACACATTTATTTATGCCATCCTTTCTTTACTTAGATATAAAAAAAATATTTCAATAAACTCCGACATAAAATGATTTTTAATCAAATCGCAAATCAGCAGCAAAATCCGCCAGGATGCAAACAATTAACTCTTTGTGGTTTTTGGCATTTTTTCCTAAAAAACAACTAAACAAGCTGAAATTACTGTTTTTTTGGGTTTTTTTTTTGTTTTTGTTTATTTTAAAAAGAGCAATACATCATTCGAATCTGTAAAGCATCTACTTTTATTTGTACACACATAATAACAAAACAATGCTGTGGTTTTTAAAAATAAATAAAACGGCCTCACAGACAATAAATATATGTATAGAAATCTGTATATATGTATAGAGAATGTCTACTTATATACTTAAATAAACCAATTCACACTGGATAAAAATATTCTCTGATTATGTAATCCGTATGAAAGTTAGAAGAGGTACAATTTCTCCTGTATCACCTCATCAACCGTCCGTGTGGAAACATCAAAAGTTCAGTTTGGTGTCCAGATAATTTACATAATTTAAAACACCATAATTACATTTTCTTTTTTTTTTTTTAAACAAACAACATTTACAAGAATATTTTGTCTTCGTGTTGTGTTTGGTTTCACTAATAATAAACATACATTTGCATAAAGCATCAATATTTGTCCATGCTCATGTTAAATAGAGTATTAAAAACTTAAAATGTATTAATTTAAGGTACATTTAGAGCAGATAAAAATGTGCGATTAAGTTGAGTTAATGAGTGACAAACGTGCGATTAAGCATGATTAAATATTATAATCAATTGACAACTCTAGTATTAATATGACGTGAGGTTCAGTTACCAGCGTGACACTAAAACAGGTAAGTAATAGTGACTACATTTTACTTAAGTTCATGTCAGAGCCCAAACTTCTTTACTTTAGCTGAAAAGGTCTTTAAAACAATGAGTATCTGTACTATTTAAGTGAAGGATGTGTGGACTTCTGCCATCTCTGATTATGACAAAGGGTTAAGTGTAAAACATTCCACCTGGCCAGCAGCGAATTTGTTCGATGTGTCAAACGGAGGATATTTTGCCATCATACTTCTATTATTAGTAACAGCTTTATCATTGAGAGTTAAGGCAATGCTTGCAGAGGCCAAGTCTGATTGTAGAACCCTTACAAAATCACACATAATTCAATTATATTTACACTTTTGTTCTATAATTCTATTGTATTCTGTTAAGCTGAGACAATATCCATTGTGAAAAGTGCTGTAGAAATCAACTTACACTGAACTGAATTACAGAAAACAACCACACTATATCTAGGATTATTTCATATTATACACAACATGCCAAACTACAAGATCAAGCATCACCTACTGTATAGAGTTAGTTGATATTGTTAGTATTTACAATTGCATGAAAGAAGAATGGTAAATGACCCGCTGTAATTGACATATTAATTAGGGTACTTTATCATTTAAAATGTGGATTATTTTTATATGTTAAACACATATTTATTTTTGATTATATAGTTTTTTTATTTCATTCATCAGTGCATTAATATTCTTATTATTGGTAGTAGTACTACTGAATATACTAGCAAGTGTGTGTACTTTTATACTATTTTTGTAATAAAAAAGAGGATTTTGTTTTAATTTGCTTTTGTACTACAAAGGAAACGCAAAGGAAAATAAGTGAGTTTATTGTGATCACTTTCTAGTGTATTGTCATGTTTTATTTATTGTATTTTCTTTCATTCTAACTTTTTTTAAGCAATGGAAACTCTTAGAAAGATTTAGAATTAGGTCTTCATAAGCATGCTAGAGGACAAAGTGAGCAAAGAAAAAGCTCCCCAGCGAAGTGCATGATATTAAATTATCGATCAGTTTACTTATTGGTTCTTGTTCCAACATTTATGCTATAGATGTTTTTTCTTCTTTAACCTGCCAAAGTAACATCAAAACGCCAACAATACAAAATGATCCTATGTATTATTAAATGGTCAAATAGACATTTATAAAGGCTAGGAATGAAATAAAGTGTTGCCGGAAGAGTTTTAAAACATACCTGGAATAAACAGTTGTTGCAGGTATTTAAATCGGACACTTCTTCAAAGGCATCTGACTCTGAGTCTTTTGCTCAATTGCTGTTTGTCATGTATATGTTTGATGACGTCTTTGCCTATTTTCCATAGAACTTTACATAAATTGAATCTTCGGGATGAAATGACAGATGACAAGAGAAGGGCACTGCTATCACTGTAGAACCTTGAGAAGGTGACCTGGTGACACAAATGACTTTAAGGCCATTTTTTAAAATAGCATGGCTCTGGATAATGCTCACGAAGAGGAGCTCATTGGTATATGAAGGAAAACATTAATGCAAATAGATTATCCATTTGCCTCTTGATTTGATCTAAGTTCTGTAATACCAAAAGTCCCAAAAAAGATTGGGGGCATTTGTATAAGCATTTTGGATTTATGATTTCCAGGTTGGGTGTCCTGATGTTCTGTCTAAACAGCCAGTCAGAATGCAGAAAATGGTGTAAATCTATAAGGGGGCCTGAAACCTTTTCTGAGTAGTAACAGCTTCTTTATAAGAATTGAATTCTTTGGCATTCTTTACCCTTGTGTCTGGCAAAAGAAACCAATGTTAACAAAGAATTTGGGACCCTAATGGCCTGTTTTTCAGTTTCTTCCCTCCAAAACATCCAACACATACAGACGCTTTCACAAATGATCATTATTCCACTCTTTCCGAGGACCCTGTAGACAAAATGTTGCTTTCTAAAATACTGTATAAATTTACTGAGTCAGTCAGTTCCAGGTTGTCTTTTGTAGTTCTGGGTTGTCTTATGTTGCACCTTTGTCCTGGAGGAATGTTATTTCCAGTCATTGGGTACTGTTCCAGATGTGTTTGATTGAAATGACCATAATGGCACTTTCCTAACTTGAGTTCAGTAAAATATGTCAAAAGGGACAAACTGAAGACATTTAGCAAGTTTATCTATCTATCTATCTACACTGTTAGAAATTGCTGTTAATTTACGGCAGAATTTCAACAGTATAATAATGTTATGTTCAAAAGCAGTACATTACTGTTTTATTGTTGTTGTAAAATGATGTAGACACAATATAACAGCATTTTGCTGTAGTTATTACTCAGAGAAAATAAAACATTACTATACAGTATTTTTGTAAACTGCAGTGCGCACGTGGGGACTTTTATCTGTCTTCATAACAATAACAGGTGAGTTCCCTTTTGTTTGCGTGACAAAATTCAATACATTTGCTATGGCAGCTAACATGTACGGTGAATATTGGAAGTTAATCGATCTTCTATTTGCTCATTTTCAGTGATTAATACGCCAAATGCACCACCGGGTGAGTTTCATTCAGTTTTTATTCACTAAAAATATGTGATAATCCTTCTGTAAAGTTAATTCAACCTCCATTGCACTGAAATCACATTGTCTTTGTGTCACACTAAAATGACTGGTGTTTTCCGCTGCTTTTCTGAAATTCGTGAAGCCTCCAGCGTTAGAAAAAAAACCCTTATTATCGGTGTTATTGTGTTTTACTTTTTTGCCCAAAAGATCTGCGTGCTGTTGCTTGTTTTCTTTCCGGAATGAAAACTTTTCTTTATACAGGAATATACTTTGCTTTATGTTTTCTGTGAGTAATCATTTCCACACTAGTTCTAAACACACACTTTTGTTTTTCAGGCGGTTAATCGGGATAAATCCGGAAAAAAGCACAAGGCTGTAGGAGTATGAAAGCGGACGTGTCTCCAGTCTACAAAATTAAAAAATTTATAGATTTTTAGTGGGACTTTATAAAAGTAATACACACCACAGACACACACAAACATCGCATACACACACTCACAACACACATCTCACACACATGCATATTCACTCAAAATTACTGTATACACTTGGGTGTTTTCTTTCATTCCCTTTGTCTTTCTTTCCAGAGTAAATTTTTTTACACTTAGATGTATTTCCATGCATGTAATAAGCTTTGGGCTTTTGGTTGACCATTGTTTTTATTTTATACAAATGTTCTGTAAATAAGAAGCTGTATTATTTTCTTTAATGTTATTTAGGATTTATTCTAAGACAGTTTAATAAAGAAGAGATGTTTTGAAACAACTCTTTAAAGCTGATTTACTTCTGTTAAAGAGTACATTTATACATGGTAGTAATGTGGTGTTTTGTAGTTAAACTGGGGCAATTTTTTTAATCACAAGGTTTTACAAAAATGCTAATTATATTTTCAGAAATATACTTTAATGTATAAACAGTGTTATGTTGTATTTGCAAAAACAGTAGCCAACTGTAAATTTCACCAACACTAAGACACTGGTAATTTTACAGTAAAATCTATCTATCTATCGACAAACAATATGTAGGTGGTCTCTTTCAATATATTTTTAGATGATAGTGTTTAGATCTGGCATCACATCATTATTGGAACATTGATTAAATAGTTTCATGGAAGCATTAAAAAGACATGATATTTTTGCAGAAATCTGTGCTGGTGTTTATTCTTTATCCTAAAAAACAAAAGAGTTTGAGCAATGTGTGTTTTACACATTTACCTGTAAAGTATAAACAAATACTCACACACACAGTAGTTGGTAGAGTCTCCTACCATTAGAACCATAACGGTTTCTTGTGTGTTCATTCTTATATTAAAATTCTCTAGCACAAGAAATAAATCACTATCACACCACAAAACTAGTGCAGGAGCTCTTACAATCCATAGTCTGCCCCTGCATGTAATAGACTAAGGTTCCAAATGTATATAAAAAAAAAGGACAAGCATCTAATTGGCTTTTCTATTTAAAAGCAAAACGTGCAGTTTGAATTCTTTGCCAGGTTTTCTAAACACGTTTTTTTTTCTTTTTTTCATCTTTTGCAACTTGCTTTCTTTCTGTTAGAGGCTGATAAATTGTTTTCTGCTACGTTGCTCTCCATCCCTTCCCTTTCAATTAGATCTGTTTAAAATCATAAAAATGTTTAGTAGTCTGTTTGTACTGGTTTCTTATTCATGTATGAAGAAATCCTTACTGCTATTTGTCGACTGTACTTTTTAAATGTCACTAAAATTGCACTTGGTTTTTACATAACATTTTCTAACAAAGTGAAATATCCAAATACTTTTTGTGATCACTGTTTATCATTTGCTTCCTCACCAGTTATCTGCCCCCCCCCTGTTGTAGCCTCCACTATTTAAGGTACTAACAAATAGCCTGCACCTTTTAATCAAAGAAAGCTTGTCGAATTGTATTGAATCAAAAGTGCACTCAGGATGAATCATTCAGGGCTTTACATGGCAGTAGCAGTATTTAATAATCAATGCAATATTTGCCAGAGAGCCAATGCAGTGTACATATGATAGAAGTGATGTGGTCATATATTCAAGTTCTCGTAAGGTTATGCACCAACTAAAACATCCAGACAGTAGGGCATTACAGCAGTCCAATCTAGTTTTTCTGCCTAAAGTAATGATGAAGTTATTTTTTTATTAATAAGATAAGGCTTTTTTAATTAAAGCTTTGTTAACTTCTAGTTCGAAAGTAGGCGCATAGCCACAGTTAATGCAAGAAGCGCTTAGTTTTAGAAGAGTTTTGATTGTGTTTGGTATTGTAGCTGTTTAAAGAAACTTGTAGGGGATCTGGTGGAATATAATCAATGATTCTTATGAGGAAATGAGTGAAATGAATGACATTCTAATTGCTGACCTAATATAGAAATATTGTTTATTAAATTGTACCTGACGTCTTTAATTTTGCCAATTATTTAAAAATATTTACATAGGGTCACCTGGTGGTCTAGTGGTTAAGATGCAGCGCTCTCACTGCTGTGACCCGGGTTCGATCCCCGGTCAGGGAACCATCCCCAGCCACTCTCAGTGCCGGTCCCAAGCCCGGATAAATTGGGGAGGGTTGCGTTAGGAAGGGCATCCAGCGTAAAACGTGCCAAATCAAACATGCGGATGATCCGCTGTGGCGACCCCTAACGGGAGAAGCCGAAAGAAAGTTTATTTAAAAATATTTACATAATCACTGTGTAGTTATTTTTGTAAAGGAGGATTTCGGGGGTGTAGTGGAGTTCATCAAAAGACGGGGTGATGTTGCTGTACAAGCAAAATTTAAAGGCGCATATTGCAACTACCACACATTTGAAGAGACAAACAAAATAAATGGAAAAACCTGCAAAAGAAGAATTGACGATTTTAAAAGCTACATTTAAATAAATAAATTATACAAAACCCAAGATGTTTCCATGAATAATTAATGTGCCCATTTTACAACAAATTAAAATGCATCATAGGACCAACAGTGTTCTGTTCAGTAACTAAGAGACAAACCCTGTGTGATGCGGAGAATGAGGCGGAAGCCGAAGTAGACGCACAACAAGTCTTTAATGAACAAAGCAGGAGAATACACACATGCAGCGTAGCGGTGTAGTCCTGTGAATGCAAATGGCAGTCTGTGTAAAGTAATCCACTGGACTGGGAAGCGCTGGCAGAGCAGAGAGACAGCAGTGCAGACAGCGTGACTTGTGGAAAAACAATAACAGACAATGTGGAAGTGAACATGGGCTGCTTATATGTGTGTGGTTAATGGAGATCAGGTGCACCGTGTTAATAATCAGGCGAGCAGCTCCGTGCGGGCAGGGCTGGTGCGGGTGAGGACGCAGGGTGCTACCTGACACCACCTCCTCCCCCAGGGGCATCACCGGACGCCCTGACTCTGCGACGAAGCCGGCTCCTAGCCCTGGGCGCCGGCTGACGCGGGTGAGCGGCGTGGAACTCCTCCAGCAGTGCCGGGTCCAGCACATCCTGTCTGGCCACCCAAGAATGCTCCTCTGGACCATATCCCTCCCAGTCCACCAGGTATTGAAAGCGACCCCCGCGCCGCTGGGAACCCAACACCTCCCGGACCGCGTAGACCCCTGGCTGATCCACTACCTGGATGGACGGGCGCTGCTGGGTCACCTGGAGGGCGAGAGACAGACAAGACATAAGGCTTCAACCGGGACACATGAAAGGTCAGGTGGATACGATACCTTGGCGGCAACTCCAACCGGTAGGACACGTCATTGATCTGCCTGACGACCCTAAAGGGCCCGATGAACCGGAGACTCAACTTACGGCACGGGAGTTTCAGCCGCAGGTCCCTCGTTGACAGGCAGACCCGGTCCCCGGGACAGAACCGCGACGACTCCAGACGATGAGCATCGGCGTGTCTACGAGTGTTTTGAACGGCCCGACGTAGTCGGTGTGAGCTTACTCCCAGACCTGGTTGCTCTCCCGGAACCAGGCGTCCACTTCGGGCACGTTGCTGGGCTCGTCGGACCAGGGGAATAAGGGCGGTTGGAAACCCAGCGTGCACTGAAAGGGGGTGAGGCCCGTGGTGTCTTGACGGAGCAAGTTCTGTACATATTCGGCCAATGGTTGGAAATGACACCAATTACCCTGGTCCTGGCTGCAGTAGACCCTCAGATACTGGCTCAGCTCCTGGATCTTCCGCTCCGCCTGACCGTTGGACTGGGGATGGTAGCCAGAGGAGAGGTTGACCGATACTCCCAGGAGCTGAAAGAAAGCCTTCCAGACCCGGGAAGTGAATTGAGGCCCTCTGTCTGAGACAATCTCCTCCGGAAGGCCAAAAGTACGGAAAACATGGTGGAACAAGGCCTCGACTGTTTCAAGGGCCGTGGGTAGACCCTTCAGGGGGATGAAGTGGCAGCCCTTTGAGAAGCGGTCCACCACCACTAGGATGCATGTGTTGCCCTCGGACCGTGGAAGGTCGGTCACAAAGTCGATGCCCAAGTGGGACCAGGGGCGCTGAGGGATCGGGAGCGACACGAGCTTGCCCACGGGCAGGCGACGTGGGACCTTTGCCATGGCGCAGGTGGTACATTCCTGGACGAAGCGGTTGATGTCCATTGTCATACCGGGCCACCAGAATCACGCTTGGCCGAGCTGAACCGTGCGTTTCTTGCCTGGGTGGCCTGTACCCAGCCCCTCGTAAACCGACTGAATGAGACCCCGCCAACAGGTGGTGGGACGAACACCCATCCCTCCGGACAGCCTTCAGGGGCAGGCTCCTGGCGTGAGGCCGTGCGGATCTCCTCATCCATCTCCCATACGATGGGCCCCACGATGAGTGAGGGTGGAAGGATGGGGTCTGGATCGCAGGGTTCCTCCGGCCCAAACACGCGGGAGAGAGCGTCAGCTTTTCCATTCTGTGACCCAGCTCTGTAGGTGACCTGAAAACGGAACCTGGTAAAGAAAAGAGCCCACCGAGCCTGCCTGGGGTTTAGTCTCCGAGCCTCTTGCAGGTATTGGAGATTCTTGTGGTCAGTAATCACAGTGAACGGGTGTTTGGCGCCCTCCAACCAGTGTCTTCATTCGCCAGGAGCTCCCTGTTGCTGATGTCGTAGTTCTGCTCAGCCGTGGAGAGCTTATGGGAGTAGAACGTGCACGGGTGGAGCCGAGGAGGGGAACCAGACCATTGAAAGAGGGCCGCCCCTACGCCAGTCGAGGAGGCATCGACCTCGACCACGAAAGGCCTCTTGGGATCCGGGTGGCGTAGTATGGGAGCGTGGCAGAAACGCCGGCGGAGCTCATGGAAAGCCTCTTGAGCCTCCTGGGTCCACTTCAGGGTTCGCGCCTTGCCCCTGAGGAGTGAGGTGAGGGGAGCGGCGATTCGGCTGTAGCCCTGGATGAACCGGCGGTAGAAGTTGGCGAAGCCCAGAAAGCGTTGGAGCTCCTTGATGGTCTCTGGGACTGGCCAGTCCCGCACTGCCTTCACTTTCCCCTCATCCATCTGTATTCCATGAGCGCTGATCACGTACCCCAGGAAACGGGTCTGAGGGCGGTGGAACTCGCATTTAGAGAGGTTCAAGTATAGATGGTGCGACCGGAGTGCTCCTAGGACCTGTCGCACACGGTTGTGGTGCTCCTCCAGATTCCGTGAGTAGATGAGGATGTCATCGATATAAACCATCACAAACCTCTGGAGGTAAGGCCAGAGCACCTCGTTCATGAACCCCTGAAAGACGGCCAGAGAGATGGAGGCCATATGGCATGACCCGGTACTCGTAGTGGCCAGATGGGGTGATGAAAGCGGTCTTCCACTCGTCCCCCTTCCTGATACGCACCAGATTCTAGGCACTCCGGAGATCGAGTTTACTGAACACCCGAGCCTCCCTTAGGTCCTCGAGGGCCGCTGGAAAGAGCGGGAGGGGATAAGGGAGAGGAGCGATCTGGGGGTTCAACTGCCGGTAATCGATGCATGGACGGAGGCCTCCGCCCTTCTTCCCCACAAAGAAGAAACTAGACGCCGCCGGGGAGGTAGATGGGGCGATGAACCCCTGTTGAAGAGCCTGCTGCACATACTTCTCCATTGCTCGATGTTCAAGGGCAGACAGGGGATAGACACGGCCCTTGGCCAGCTTCACCCCTGGGAGCAGATTAATGCTGCAATCCCACGGTTGGTGTGGGGGAAGACGAGTGGCCGCTTTAGCACAGAACACATCCTTGAATGCCTGATATTCCTCTGGGATCTCCACCTGGGTAGCGGTCGTCGCCTCTTCCACCCCGGTGGCGGCCACCGTTGCTCTTGGGAGGCAGTGTTTTAGGCAGTGGGGACTCCAATCCAGGATATCACACGGGTCCCAGGAGCACTTTGGGGCATGTTGCTGTAGCCAGGGTCTCCCCAAGATCACACTGACCGTGGAATCCTCGAGCACCATGAACCGGATCTCCTCCTGGTGGAACAACCCGACTTGTAGCGTCACGACCAGTGTGCAGTACTTCACCCAGCCCCTGCCCAGTGGACATCCCTGGATGGTCTGGACGGCTAAATCCTGGGAGCCCCTCTCTCGGGGGAGCTGCAGGCAGTCGAGGCAGGCCTGAGAGATGAAGTTTCCTGCAGAGCCGGAGTCGACCAGCGCCAGAACCGAAATGGAGAGAGCAGGAGTTAGCAGAGTCACCGTGAGTTTGGACAGAGGAGAAATATCCGAAGGAAACTTGACTGTACTCACCGCGGTGCGCGCAGGGCGTGTGGGGCACTTGGAGATGGAATGACCCGGCTTCCCGCAGTACAGGCATTTACCAGCGGCCAGGTGGCTATTTCACTCCCTCCGAGACAGTCTCTGGGAGCCCAACTGCATCGGCTCGGAGCCGGAGGCCGCCTGCACTACAGGTGGTGTCACCGAAAGCAGAGGTGCAGGTTGAAGTGGTGTCGAATAGCACGCCGCCAGATGCTGAGAGAGGCCGATGGATCTCTGGATAAATCCCTCCAGCCCCACCTTGTCATCATGGATGACCATTGCTTGCCTGATCTCTGGAGCCAACCCTTGCCAATATACACCGAGAAGCGACGACTCGTTTCAGCCACTAGATGCCGCCAGAGTGGGGAAACGGAGGCTGTAATCCGTGATGGTGTTGTCACCCTGACGCAAGCTGAGCAGCTGATCGGCCGTTGTAAGGACCCCGAAAGCGGTGCTAAACACTTCCAGAAAGTGCGCCTTAAACCGCGTAGGCGAGCAGCTCCGTACGGGCAGGGCTGGTGCGGGTGAAGACGCAGGGTGCTCCCTGACACCCTGAACCTATCTTAGGAAGCTTAGATCAGAGAACAAAAACAGCAACTATATTGGCCCAATGGTCAAAGCTTAGCAGTGATGGGGCTTGTTGTGGCTTGTGCCCCCAACTTTCAAATCAGTAATCCAGAGCCTTAACCACTAAGTCATTATTGGCATTATTAACATAATAATTTTAAATAAATTAAACAAGCCAATGCAAACACATAGCATAAGACAAAACAAGCAATTTCATTATGATGCTCAATGCTCACTGTACCAATCATTGATTGCTAATTCACATTTTTTCGTAATTTACCTCTAAATATTGACCTCTG
Source organism: Silurus meridionalis (assembly GCF_014805685.1). Lineage (NCBI taxonomy): Eukaryota > Metazoa > Chordata > Actinopteri > Siluriformes > Siluridae > Silurus > Silurus meridionalis. The sequence continues at coordinate 27,060,624 of NC_060891.1, forward strand.
TTGCTGTTACACTGCCAATTGTTTAATTTGCATAAAAGTGAGGCAAAGTAACTTCCACTTGCCTGTGCTTTGAATTTTATGCGTGACATTGACACTGATTTTCTTTTAGTTTTTTACCGTAAATCTGGACTTATAACTAATTCCAAATAAAGTTGGGACAATAAATAAATGACACTAAATGGGAACAGATGTAAATATTAACAGAATGCAGTGATTTGCAAATCTTATATTTACAATAATTAATTCAAAATAGAACATTTAAAACATTAAACGTTTTAAATGAGGAAATGTACCATAAAAAAGGCAATTTTTGGGATGGGGACTACAAAAGTCTGAACAAAGTAAGGGTTATTAAAACTAAACAGTTGGAGAAAGATTTAGCAAATAATGAGGTTATTTAACAACAGGTCATTAAGATGATTGGGGTTAAAATAGTGTATCTACAAATCTACAAATGCAGGTTTAATATCTACATGCAAAGAAGAAGGCATGCGTGAACATGATCCAGAAATGCTGTCATCCTCTCTGTGCCAAAGATAAAAAAGAAAAAAAAAACTGTTCTGTGGTCGGATGGATCAAAATGTGTATTTCGTTTAGAAAAACATGAACACCACATACTTCAGACTAAAGAGGAGAGGGACCATACAGCTTGTTATCAGCCCTTAGTTAAAAAAAGATGCATCTCTGATGGTATGGGAATGAATTAGTGTCTGTGCATCTATTACAAAATCATGACTTAGTAGAAGAGCACAGTGATTCTTTTACAGATGGATCTCAGGAGGAATCTCAGTAGAGAGAAATACAGATTGATAGTTTATTTTATATAACATAGTATATGAATTCTACTTGATCATTAATAAAAATAGTTTAGTTAACTAGTATGATGAGGAAGCAATAATAATTATTTATATAAAGTTCATGCAGGATCATTTCGAAGTAATTGACAGTTTTCTCCTTCACCATCCCTCTAACAGTGAACTTACCAAATTCCCTGAGTGAATATTCTACTCAACCAAAATGACTAACGCACTACAGAATTACAGCTATAGACTTGGAGATTTTCTTTTTCTATTTCACTAAAAGTTTCCTTTCTCTATGTGAAACACCACTCCATCTGGTTTAATGATCCATTTCACCGTGATGTCCTCTTCCATCCCATGATCCTTCAGTTTCTGCTTGATCTAAAAATAAAAAAAGGGCATCTATTACTAAATACTGCAGGACAGAGACAGATACAATCAAGTGTACAGAAATTGAACACAGAACTTGATTAAGACTAGGGGTCTGTTTACAGCAATGAAGAGGAAAAATGTACGTTGTAACTTGGCTCTTGTTGGAGGACGAGACCCACCTTCTCCAAGATGTCCTCATTTACTGCAGGATCGTTCAAGTCCTGATTGGACTGGATCTTCATCCTCACGGTTTGTGTTTTTGCGGTTTCTGGATGTTGAATGTCGTAAAACACAGTTACACTTAAATTGTAAAAGCAGTCGGTGTTTAACTGAATGTTATGTATATGAGATGGAACATACCTGCGTAACAGAAGAAAGGCATGATATCAGAGCACTGTGAATCACCAGCCTCACCCATTTCTAAATAACCACAATTTTCATTCTTCCAGTAATTATTAGGTTCTCCAGATATCCAGGTGACATAAGAGAAGTTGGTTTGGTCGACCCACTTCCAGCCATCTTTAATCAGACCAATCCAAGTCCTGCCAGAGATTATACTCTGTATAAGAGAGTTTTCGTTCTCATCTTTTGCACTGGCCAGGTCTGTGTAATACTGTCTGCAGTAAGTCTGAGCGTCAGTCCACTCTCTTTTATCTGCATTGTAAATGTATCTGTCACTGCCAGTCTTTGTTTCTGTAAGAATAAACACAGATCAAAATTTCCTTACAAGACATTTTCTGCATAATGTAATTAATAAAGTTGAATTTTTTTTTACCATCAAAGCATATGTAGGGTTTATATTCATAACACTCCAGATCATCCCAACCCCAGGGAGTAATCACGACACAGTTTTGATCACCCCTACTGTTGTTTGGCTCTCCATCCTCCCAGAACATCAAACTCCCCAGTGGTTCATCTCCATAAGTCCAGTGGAAGCCATACATGTTCATGTACATCCCGATCCATGCATAAGAACTGAATTGTTGAATGTCGGCTTCATTCTGGAGTTGGATCATGTCTTCATTGCTTTTGATGACAGCCAGGTCGGTGTGTGTGGATTGGCAGTAAGATCGAGCATCAGTCCAATTTCTTTCATCCTGGATCAGATAATACTTATGCGTCACAGACAGGACGAGGGGGACGGCTCCTGTAGAGGAGAGTTTCAATAGATTGATGCAATGGTATGACCATGACATTCTCTTTAATTAATGTTAGTTTCACTTTTCTCTCACCTGTAAACAACAGGAGTATGAAATGGTGCTTCTCCATCCCTGATGTTGTTGGTAAAAACCCTCTAAAGCCCTTTAAGAAATAAAATAGAAGTAAATAAACATCAGCACAGTTACTTGTGTTCTCAAGATGATCTAACAGCCTCGGCCATCTTTGTGAAGAGCAACAATTCTAATTCTGAAATCCTCAGAGATCTTTACTATGAGGTTCCATGTCGAACATCCAGTGGTCAGTGTGAGAGAATTGGACTTAAAGCACTAAATTTGAACTGCAAGATACACAAACTTGTATGGTTTTCAATCAGACAAAAACAACAACATGATGAATAGGACATGTGTCTTGGCGCGGTTACATGGCGTACAGCTGTTATCGTACAGCTGAGCGTACAGCTAAGGGTGGATTTACTTTTGTTGCCAGCCTTGTTTTTTTGACAATAATGGCTGTATGATGAGTTCTTTTTTAGAGGACAGTAAATCTGTACTGCTATACAACCTCCACATTGACCAAGTATCATTTCTGTAGTATTGTCCCTTGAGAAGGGGGGTATTAGGGTTAGGGTGAGCGAACCACTTAAATTTAATATAAAAAGTGATTGTGTGTGGGTTTTTTGACCATTTATCACGGGCTCTCCTCATGTTGCTTGCTGCTCTTTTCTTTGTCGAATGACCAGCAGGATGGCATGCAAGTGTCTAAATCCACTTTCTTTTGTTCTTGTTTACTGTGTACTTCTCATCAACAATCAACAAAAGGCAGCAGGTGCCTAAATCCACTTACTTTGTTTTTGTTTACTCCATTTAGGCTCTTTGTAGACACAAATGCACACAAACACACACACATACTATAATACTCCATATAACACTTAATAGAAAACTCTATAGGAAAGCCAAAAATGTTATTTTCACAACTCTTTTTCATGGTCTCATTTGGTACTTAAGAGTAAAAACCACAAATTTAACTTGTACACTGGCCAAAACACTGGATAAGGGAGTCAGCAGCAACAGAAATATCAGCAAAATCGTGTTCCCTTTGAGGAACTCAAGTTGCATTAAAACGCTTGGGGAACGAGAGTCCAATCATGCCAGACTGACCAGTCCCTGACTAGTGTGAATGAGCACAGCTAGGTCAAAGGACAGAGGGGACAGGTGTTGCACTGGGTCCCAGGTTGTAAAACCGGACAAAGGTCGGTGGGGTGGACCAGACCACAGTGTTGCAGATGTCTTGGAGGACTACTCCAGAGGACCAAGCCTTAGAGGCTGCGTCGAGTAAGCTCTGGCCGCGAATTGAGCGGGGAGACCAGAGAGCTCATAAGAGGATGCGATGGCATCAATGATCCATCTGCTCAGGGTCTGCCTATTAGCAGGGAGGCCTCTCCTCGGAGGGCCATAGCAGACAAGCAGGTGGTCAGACTTTCTTCAAGGACCCGTCCTGTGGACGTAAGTGTCCAGTGCACGTACCCGGCACAGTCGGTAGTTTCTCCTGGTCTGAGGCCTGAAACGGAGAAGGGTAAATGCCTGTAACTTCGCGGGTCATTGGCCGAGCAAGGGCACCTTGGGGATATAACCTGTTCAAGGGTACAAAAAGGCACTGGCCATACCCGAAGAGACTCCAGAAGGAGGGGGCCACAGAAAGAGCATGCAGATCTCTGACTCTCTTGAGAGCAAATGGCCAACAAGATGCCTCATCCAGAGGCTCAAAGGGGGGCTCAGACGACTTCCAGTTCCCATCCAGGCACTGTAGGTCGCACCGGTGCCACAATGAAAACGCGTCATAAGAGGCATGAAATGCCAAAGTGGCAGACTGGTAAACTTTCAGGGTGGGCGAAGCCAACCCTTCGGCGAACTGTCCTTGGAGGAATTCCAGCACTGAACCAACCGGGCAGTGGACTGGATTCAGCTGGTGGTGCTGGAAGGGTAAGGGAGAACCAGAGAGGACAGTGCAACGTCTCTTGAGATGCGAACAGATCCACCTGGGCTTTGCTGAATTACTCCAAAATCTGCTCCACCATGTCAGGGTGAAGACGCCATTCTCCGGTTCTCAAACCCTGCCTCGACAGGGTGTCTGCTGCTTCATTCAACCAACCAGGGATGTGAACTGCTCTCAAAGAGAAAAGTCTTCCCTGGGCCATAAGGAGGATCTGGTGCGCCAGCCAGACCAAAAACATTTTAACGTTTTATAATTCTTTGTCATGACATCATCCTGCCGGTGAATTTTTGACTGATTGCACACATTATTTCAGAGCATGGACAACGTGGGCATGTTCCCAAAGCGTTTCGATGCAGCTTGAGTTCCTGAAAGGGACTTTGATATATACACTAAAGACACCACCGAGAAACTGTTCCATACAGCTCTCATGCATATAATTCAGAAGTGCTAGCAACGATAATCATTGAACAACAGCATTTGTGTCCATTCTAGACCTAACAGGGGTCAGTCGAGTGTAATGCAACCCATTCATTATGGCAAAAACACCTTTGGCAGGTTGACATTTGGATTGAATTCAGAAAACAGACACAATAATCAAGTGTACAACCATGAGCCACTGTGCATGCACAGTTTGGTTGTTTTCAAAATAACATTAAAGGAGAGAAATCACAGTACCTGCTTTATCAGGTATATTTTGGCAGTTTTATATGTTATAAATTAATTCATTTAAAATGAATTATTTTTTGAACAGAAATTAAAAACTTATTAAATATTACTATTAGTAGTATTAGTAGTAATAGTAGTAGTAAGAACCACCTGATGCCACTGTTAGACAAACTATTTATATTTTATACTTCATTCTTACAAACCAGAAAGCATTCATTTGACCTGCTAGGAACTTAATACACGGTGGATCGAGCAAGTTTATTGTGAACACTTGCTTCTATGTTATGTCATTTAATTTATCGAATTATCGCACTTTTGGAAAGATTTAAATCCTTAATGAGCATAGAACTAGAGAAGAATGTGTCAAAAAGGTCATCTTGCATGACATTAAATAATCTAAGATTAGTGAATTAATGGTTTTATATTTTATATTATAGTTTACAATATAAAAAAAAAGTTACACCAGTTATCAAGCACTGTAAAACATTTCTAGTTAATTAAGCTACAGGGGAGAAACGAAGCATTGCAGAAGAGTTTTGAAACATACCTGAAATGGTAAGAAGCAAAACAACCAAATGTCGAGAGGTTGTAATTCTCACTCTTCTGCAGTGGATTTTCTGCAGTATCTGACTATTTTCCATTTGTCGTTTTCAAGTATGATGATGTCTTAGTGTCTTTTCCATAAAGATTTACATATTTCAAATCAGAGTGGATGACAGGAGACAGCTACTGAAGTTGGAGGGCAAATTTGAACCTTGTAGAACCTTGAGAAGGTGACCCAGTGATGTCCACGTGACAGTAGTGTAGACCTCTTGGTAGTGCTACTGGCATGTGACTCACGGCTTGTGTCTTCGTGGTGATATACTGTATATATTAGCCAAATAAAACAAAATCATTTTGGATGGAAACTGAATTTGATGAAGCCTAAAAAAGGTTAAAATATGACATATACTATATTGACAAAAGTATTGGGTCATAAGTTTGGTATGTGATTTTCGAGCATGGGAAGATGTTCCACTAGATTTTGGAGTCTGCTTTTTGGACATTTGTGTTCATCAGTCACAAGGGTATTACAAAAGGCAAGTATGATGTAGGTGAGGAGACCTGGGGTGAGGTCAGCATTCCAATTATTTCCAAAGGTGTTCAGTAGGTGGGATGAGATCAGAGCTCTATAGCAGGCCACTCAAGATCTTTCTCTCCAAAGCATGTAAACCAGATCTTTAAGGCACTCACTTTATGCACAGGGGCATTGCCATGCTGGAACAGGTTTGGGTTTCCAAATTCAAGTAAATTATATTATTTATCAATATTTAATTATAGCGCCATCTAAAGACGTCCTTTACAGTTGAGTGCCTCCAGTTTTGTGGTACTCTACCTTGGTCCTGAAGGAACTATGCCAGCTGTATATAGTTAAAATGCCATTAAAGTAATTTGACTTTACTACTATTTATGGTAAATCTGTATCACTTTCGCAGCTTTATTTTGTCTTATTGGTTTATTTTTAATTTAATTAATTATTTTAACTTGTGACAGTTCTCCAGACCAAGAATTGGTCATCAGATGTTCCCTATTATTAATCTTTTGTGATGTGTTTGCTTGCTGAAGCTTGTTTGCCATGCTTGGTCAATTTGGTATCCTTCTTGCATTCTGCAAAGAAAGTTTACTTTGGTCTACTTCTTTAAAACTCGAAGCATCCTTGATTGGGTGGCTGGGTCAGCCGTAGAGATACAGTCAGGTGTGAAGCTCGGACATTCTGTGGGAGAGTCATTGTTGAAATGAGGTGGTTTGAGCATGTGTCTACCACAGTCTGGATACTGGAAGATGCTTGGGGCATAGCCAACTGGGAGAGGAGGACCGAAGACTAGATGAAGAGATTCGACAGACTGGATTTTTATTATCTGGTTTGGATTTGCAGGGGTATCCCTGTAGAGAAGTTGCGAAAGCTGGTCAGGCATCTGAAAATCTCTGCTTAGACTGATGTCCCCATTACCTGGACCAGGAAAAGTGAAAGAAAATGGATTAATAGATATAAAGATTTATTGCTCTTCTTAGATACTTAGATCTTCTATGGGATCTCTTTTGTCTTTACTTGTTGCTACCTCAATGCTGCCTTTAATTAACACTGAGTTAAATTATTGATGTTACTATCATTGATATTTTCTTCACCACATGACTGGTCCATGTTGCTGTGACTTACTTGTTTTTTTAAGAACATCACTGCCGTCCAGAAAAATCTGACCTTATAACGTGTATGTAGTTTGTAAAGTGTCTACACTGTAATAATATGAAATTATCCAAAATATGTAATTTATCTCAAATGAATGAAAGAAAAAGTTTAAAGGAACTTTCTTAAAAAATAAGGACTTGGACTTCTAAAGATGATAATGTAGTTTTTTACATCTCATTGTCCTTTAGAAGTCTTCTGAAACATGTAATAAACTGCACTGCTATATGTTTTCTTTCACACTTGTGACTTATGCAAAAAAAAAATTGTAATCATTGCTTTGTCCTTGTTCACCTACTTTCCATACAGATTTCCTTAAATCAAATGAGTCCCCCAGGGCTGTGTGCTCGTTTACTTCAGGAGGACAGAGAGCAACCAGTCTCCTCTGATCATCAATGGCTTCTAAGTGGACATTGTCATGAACACTAAATTCCTTGGTGTTCACTTGGTGTAAAACCTCACCTGGTACCTCAACACCAGGTCCATAGTCAAGAAAGCCGAACTGCATCTCTACTTTCTGAGAAGGCTAAGGAAAGCCCAACCTGCACCACCCATCCTCACCATGTTCTACAGAGGAACTATAGAGAGCACTCTAAGAAAAAATAATTTTGAAACTAGGTAGATAAGAAGATCTATTCAAACCCCTTCACAAAAAAGAATGCCAAATTTTCTTTGAAATTACTTTTCAAATATTTTAAAAATAACAAGCGTAGTGGGGAAGGTGATTTTTTAATGTTTAAGGTATTGAACTTCGTATACAATATTTAAATCCCAACCACACCAAGCTTTCACTCATGGGCCCCTGAGAAAGGCCCTTAACCCCATAATCTGCTCAGGTGTATGCATTTGATAAATGCAAGTCGCTTTGGATAAGAGCGTCTGCCAAAATGCCATCAATGAAAATGTCATATTTAATATAAATTAAACTAGACCTAAATGACCTTTGCATATGAACTTTTGCTTACTTAATCCCCAAAATTGCGTTGACTATGTACATAAAAAAAAAAAAATGCTCCCAATTCAATCCAAGTTTAAACACAAGACTTGCGAGATTTATAGGCAAAAAGCCGAACATGCTGAACATCCATCCCTGTTGAGCAACAGTGCATTAAAATGCATATTGACAAGTCAAAAAGCTCTTATGGACAGATCAGGGTACAACAACTGTATTTTCACAGACACAAAAATGACACCCAGAATTACCCAGAAATGGACTTCCAGGAGTTCTGATCTGTCATTTTTGTGTCTGTGAAAATATTCTATTAATAAACAGTGATGGACAGCAATTACTTTTGTGGTGGACAATTTTGGGGTCTTCATTTCCTGTACAGTGGTACCAATAAAATAGTCAACTCAGTACCGCTTGTGATCCTGAACATGGACATCGCTCTTGTTCTGCATTAGCGTTAGCACTAAATCAGAAGAATTGAAATTTACCATGTTTTATTAAATCAGGTGAAGCCATTGCTGACAGACAGACAGACACACACACACACACACACACACACACACACACACACACACACACACTTGTGAAAAACAGGAGTAGGAACTGATGCTGCTCCATCACTGATGGTGTCCCTGTACAATCCAAATGACTGAACTCATTTCCTATCAAAACAATCTTGTTTGCCTTCAACACTTTCCCTCAGATTTTAGATTCAACTGAATATTAAATAATTGGAAAGCCAATGGCAAATGTTTTATCTATCTACAATAAATAAAAATAACTGCATTCTAGAGATTTTCTAAATGAAATATCTTCAATACTGTAATCAGCCATTCGGGTTATTTATATAGAGAAAATTCAATCACGGTTCTGATCCGACTGAACTCATTTCCATTCAAAATAATCTAAACTTCCATTTAGATAGAAACAATCGATCCTTTATGATAGTAATAATTTTGATCATTATTAGACTTCTCTTTTGACTATGTACATTCATCATTTAAACTTGCAGTTATTAAACCACTGGTCGGATTTTGTCTGTATGGCAGTATGATTCCTCCGTTTACTTCTAAAGATCTTAAAGGTTGTATTTAAACTTTTCAGCTTATACTTGCAATTACATTTGAATAATCTTGTGATTTGGGCTCACAATACCGAAACAAATAAACAAACATAATTGTGTAGTTTATTTCTGAATAATATATTTTTTAATAAATTATTCAGTTAACAAACTACACAAACATTTATTGTGTTATCACTATTAGTAGTTTGTAGTAATAATAAATCCCTGATAGAAAGAAATCTATATAAATGTATTTATTAAATGTATTCTGACCACCTGCTTGTGTGTTCCCCTGTTTTGTTTATAGCGGTACACTTTCATTCATTTGGGTTCTATTTAATTCATTTGTTAGAAATTTGCATATTTTGAGCCTTAATGAGCAAACTAAAGGAACAAGTGAGAAAAGATTTTTTTACAATTATTAAACAACATATTACTTGACAATATAAATGATCTATAATAAGAAATAAGAAATTGGCGCGTCGATCGATGTCAAATAATTTCATCAATTAAACCATGAAGATGAAAACAATTACTGCAAAAGAGTCGCTGAAATGTCAAGCAGGTAAACAAATGTTGTCCGTCAAAGTCTTTCAGCAGTTTCTGCCTGAGTTGCTGTTTTGTCATTCTCATGTTTGACAGCTTTCCTACTTTTCTTACAAATTTACATAAATCAAATGGATGGACAGAAAACAGGGCGCGGACAGACAGACACAGAAACAGGGCGCAGACAGACAGACACAGAAACAGGGCGCAGACAGACAGACACACAGAGACGGGGCGCAGACAGACAGACACACAGAGACGGGGCGCAGACAGACAGACAGAGACAGAGCGCAGACAGACAGACAGAAACGGGGCACAGACACACCGACAGGTCTGTGGTTTATTTTCCTAACATCGTTTGGTCAATAGCTACGTAATTAGTTATTCTTATATACAGATATACAAATAAAGCGATTAAGTTTAAATTACGTCAAAAGTAATAGCACCCTGGAGGATATAGGAGGAAGTGCTGGTGTGTTCCTCCAGAAGGTGATGTGCTGCTAAGGAGGCTCTTTACCTCATTTTATCATCTCCAGTTTGTGATTTTTGTCTTTTATGGAGATTTGTAGGCGTGGCTAAGTGTAAAAATAGATTTTCGTATCCGTATGTTATAATCGATGTAAAGTGGACCCTCACCTGGGCCGGTGTGTTTGAGCACGAAGTTCTCGTCCTCAAACTTGCCTCCGTAGATGGATTTGCCACCGGTGCCGTTGTGGTTGGTGAAGTCTCCTCCCTGACACATGAACTGAGGGATGACCCTGTGGAAGCTGCTGCCCTTGAAGCCAAAGCCTTTCTCGTGTGTACACATGCATAGGAAGTTCTCTAGCACAAAGATGCAGTGCCTTCAATATAATCAAAATGCTCTGCATCTCTAGTTAGATTGCGGGGCGTTTAATTCCGTTCGGGGGCATGGTTTTGGGGGGGGTTGTCATGGTTTAGATTAATCTAAAGCTTTACTTCAAACATTCAACATTTTTTCTCTGGAAAATACTCATGAGCGTTTATTTGAAGAGTTTGATTTAATGTCAGGGCGACACACAGTGGCCGAGGCTGGAACCAAACTTTTACTTGGCGATGTTCACTCTGATGGTCCAACCGACGAGCTCCGACTCGTTCTGAGAAACACAGAGACAGACATCGAGATGATAAAATAACATCTGGTACCATTGTGAGTGGATGCAGTCGAACTGTTGCCCTCCGAGGCTTTTCCACTAAACTGCTGTAATATAAGACGGGTGTAGAGAACATCAGCTTCTTGATGAAATGCATAAGGTTCATTCAGCCATAATGGTGTTAGTATTCACATTCATCTCAAACATCTTTAATATCTCTATAGCATACAACCTTCCACTTAAACCCATATGTTTGTGAACAACAAGAACTTCTTCAGCAGTTTGAGCTACAGGAGCTCGTCTGCTCCTCACGTGCATCAATGATCCTCGTCCCCCCATGCCCCTGTCACCAATTCACCACTGTTTCTTCCTTGGATCACTTTTGATAGATACTGACCATTGCAGACCAGGAACATCCCACAAGAGCTGCAGTTTTAGAGATGCTCTGACTCAGAAATCCTTACACCCATTTTTCCTGCTTCTAACATCAAGGACAAAATGTTCACCTGCTGCCTATTAAATAAATCCACCCACTAACAGGTTCCATGATGAAGATCATAAGTGTTCTTCACTTCACTGCTCACTGTTATGTCATAAATGTGCGTTATTTTATGTACAGTTGTGTTCAAAATTATTCAACCCCCACTGAAATTGATTGTTTTGGTCGGTTTGACATTGATTATGATCATTCAGTCATCCTGCTTACAATTAAATCAAAGAGGCACGTGTAGGTCAGACAAATATAACATAACATTTATAATGAAATAACCACAAATGTCTTTTCTGAGCTCACATCATTATCAGTTTTATTCAACCCCCAAGTGACATTCAATCTTAGTACTTAGTACAACATCCTTTTACAGTTATAACAGCTTTTAAACGTGAAGCATAGCTTGACACAAGTGTCTTGCAGCGATCTACGGGTATCTTCGCCCATTCATCATGGGCAAAAGCCTCCAGTTCAGTCACATTCTTAGGCTTGCGCACTGCAACTGCTTTCTTTAAGTCCCACCAGAGGTTCTCAATCGGATTTAAGTCTGGTGACTGCGATGGCCACTTCAAAATGTTCCAGCCTTTAATCTGCAACCATGCTCTAGTGGACTTGGAGGTATGCTTGGGATCATTGTCCTGTTGAAAGGTCCAACGCCTTCCAAGCCTCAGGTTTGTGACGGACTGCATCACATTGTCATCCAATATCTCCTGGTACTGAAGAGAATTCATGGTACCTTGCACACGCTGAAGCTTCCCAGTACCTGCAGAAGCAAAACAGCCCCAAAGCATGATTGACCCCCCGCCATGCTTCACAGTAGGCAAGGTGTTCTTTTCTTCATAGGCCTTGTTCTTCCTCCTCCAAACATAGCGTTGATCCATGGGCCCAAACAGTTCTAATTTTGTTTCATCAGTCCACAGAACACTATCCCAAAACTTCTGTGGTTTGTCCACATGACTTTTGGCATACTGCAGTCGACTCTTCTTATTCTTTGGGGACAGCAAGGTGCGCCTGGGAGTTCTGGCATGGAGGCCTTCATTACGCAGGGTGCGCCGTATTGTCTGAGCAGAAACTTCAGTACCCACATCTGACAAATCTTTTCTCAGTTCCTCAGCAGTCACACGGGACTTTTCTCCACTCTACGCTTCAGGTAGCGCACAGCAGTCGAAGTCAGCATCTTCTTTCTGCCACGACCAGGTAGCGTTTCAACAGTGCCCTTTGCCTTGAATTTGCGAATGATGCTTCCTATGGTGTCTCTTGGTATGTTTAACATCTTTGCAATCTTCTTATAGCCATTGCCCTTCCTGTGAAGAGTAATCACCTGTTCTCTTGTCTTCCTGGACCATTCTCTTGACCTCACCATGTTTGTAACCACACCAGTAAATGTCTAGAAGGAGCTGAGTATCACAGTCATTTTAAAGCTGCCTAATTGGTGCTTATTAGGCTTTATTGCTGCTCCCTGATATCCACAGGTGTTTTCAATACCTGATTGAAAACACTTCATTGAACCTCTGTTCTTCAGAGTGGTAGTCTTTAAGGGGTTGAATAATTATGTCAATGAAGAATTCACAAAAGAAACATTTACTACTGTATTACAAAACTAATTGATGTCATTTTAGTTGCATATGGTTCTTTAAGAAGTCCTTGTAGGATTTCATTCTGAATACAATTACAAATGTACACTAAATTCCCTAAAACCATTTACAGCATTGGGGGTTGAATAATTTTGAACACAACTGTATGTATTTATATTTATTCCAAAATAAATTCATTATTTACCATAAAATTCTACAAACAAATCTCCATATTGACAACATGAAAGAAGATTGTTTGAAATCTTTTCAAATTTATTTAAAATTAAAATAAATAAAAAAATGTATCATCATGTACATGAATATTCACAGATTTTGCTCAGTACTTTGTTAAAGCTCTTTTAGCAGTAATCACAGCCTCAAGTCTTTGTGAGTTTGATGCCCAAAACTTGGCACCTATTTTTGGGCAGTTTCTCCCATTCTTCTCTGCAGAACCTCTCAAGCTCCATAAGGTTGGATGAGGAGCGTCAGTGCACAGACATTTTCAGATCTCTTCAGAGACGTTCAATCAGGTTCACGTCTAGACTCTGGCTGGTCCACTCAAGGACATTCACAGGGTCGTCCTGTAGACACTTCTTTATTATCTTAGCTGTGTGTTTAGGGTCGTTGTTCTGTTGGAAGATGATCCATCACCCCAGTCTGAGGAGCTCTGGAGCAGGTTTTCATCAAGGACGTCTCTGTACATTGTTGCATTCATCTTTCTCTCGATGCTGATGAGTCTCCCAGTTCCTGCTACTGAAAAACATCCCCACGGCATGATGCTGCCACCACCATGCTTCACTGTAGGGATGGTATTGGCCAGGTGATGAGCAGTGCCTGGTGTCCTCCAGACATGATGCTTAGCATTCAGGCTCAAAGAGTTCAATCTTTGTTTCTCATAGTCTGAGAGCCCTGCAGGTGCCTTCTGGCAAAATCCAGACAGGCTGTCATGTGACGTTTACTGACGTGGCTTCTGTCTGGACACTCTACCATACAGGTCTGATTGATGGAGTGCTGCAGAGATGGTTGTTCTTCTGGAAGGTACTTCTCTCTCCACAAGGAAATGTTGGAGCCCTTTTAGGTTTTTGGTCACCTCCCTGACTAAATCCCTTCTCCTTTGCTCCACTTTAGGAAGAGTCCTGGTGATTCCAAACATCTTCCATTTACAGATGATGGAGGCCACTGTGGAAAACTCTCTCATTGGGACCTTAAATGCAGTTCTGTGCCTCGTTACAATCCTGTCTCGGAGGTCTACAGACATTCTCTTGGACTTCATGACTTGGTTTGTGCTCTGATGCACTGTAACTGTGGGATTTTTAATAGACAGCTGTGTGTTCCTTTCCAAATCATGTCCAATCAGCTGAATGTACCACAGGTGGACTCCAATTAGGTTGTAGAAACATCTCCAGGATAATCAGTGGAAACAGGAGGCAACTGAGCTCAATTCTGAGTGTCCTGGCTGAAGACTAAAAACTGTACATATGATTTTTTAAATTTTTTTAAATACCGTAATTTCAGGACTATAAAGCGCATCCATATATAAGCCGCACCCACTGAATTTTACAAATATTTTTATTTTCAACATAAATAAGCCGCACCTGTCTATAAGCCTAGTGTCTACACTAATGTACTTTACACAGGCTTTAACGAAAGACACGTTACACACGGTGTAACGGGTGAAATATGTTGCGCTTCCTTTAGGAGCATTGTGGTATTGTGGTAGCCTGGCACAGCATTTTTCCGGTATTACTGTGTGTGCAAGACCGAGGAATATGTCCTTATTATTTTCTGATGCAAGTTTTTTGACTGACCCGTAACGCTGTTGCCAAGAATTATAAAAAAAGCACGAGTTTTGGAAACCTGTCTGTGCTTATATGATTTCTGTTGTAACTGGAGTTAGCGAGCTCTCCCTTCACCCAGACTCAACACGTTACAACGGCTTGTATCTAAACAGTAGCCTACCAAGAAAGTCATTGTTCACTGTCTTCCTCCTTCCTTTCACAACTATTTCTCTCGGGAGTTTATCTTTTGGCATCGTTGTGCGTTTAAAAATCAACACCGATGGAAGTTTTTTCTCCCGATGCCGTGCAGCTCAGAACACAGGTGAGGTGGGTTTTTTCGTTTCCGTTCGGAAATTTCATTGGTCTAATGTTATGGGGTTCAGTTTTTTGTCTTGATGTTTGTGAAACTGGGAAAAACCCAGGAAAAATCCATAAATTAGCCGCTTCGTTGTTTAAGTCACGGGGTTCAAAACATAGGAAAAAAGTAGCGGCTTATCGTCCAAAAAATATGGTAAATGTTTAAAATGAGGAAATGTACCAGCAACTAATGAGGTTATTTAACAACAGGTTATTAAGATGATTGGGATCAAATAGTGTATCTACAAATCTACAAATACAAGTTTAATATCTACATGCAAAGAAGAAGGCATGCATGAACATGATCCAGAAATGCTGTCATCCTCTCTGTGCCAAAGATAATTTAAAATGTACTGAGACAAAAAAAAAAACTGTTCTGTGGTCAGATGGATCAAAATTTGTATTTCTTTTAGAAAAACATGAACACCACATCCTTCAGACTAAAGAGGAGAGGGACCATCCAGCTTGTTATCAGCACTTAGTTCAAAAAGATGCCTCTCTGATGGTATGGGAATGACTTAGTGTCCGTGCATCTATTACAAAATCATGACTTAGTAGAAGAGCACAGTGATTCTTTTACAGATGGATCTCAGGAGGAATCTCAGTAGAGAGAAATACAGATTGATAGTTTATTTTATATAACATAGTATATGAATTCTACTTGATCATTAATAAAAATGGTTTAGTTAACTAGTATGATGAGGAAGCAATAATAATTATTTATATAAAGTTCATGCAGGATCATTTCGAAGTAATTGACAGTTTTCTCCTTCACCATCCCTCTAACAGTGAATTTACCAAATTCCCTGAGTGAATATTCTACTCAACCAAAATGACTAACGCCTTACAGAATTACAGCTATAGACTTGGAGATTTTCTTTTTCTATTTCACTAAAAGTTTCCTTTCTCTTTGTGAAACACCACTCTATCTGGTTTAATGATCCATTTCACTGTGACGTCCTCTTCCATCCCATGATCCTTCAGTTTCTGCTTGATCTAAAAATAAAAAAAAGGGCATTTATTACTAAATACTGCAGGACAGAGACAGATACAATCAAGTGTACAGAAATTGAACACAGAACTTGATTAAGACTAGGGGTCTGTTTACAGCAATGTGGAGGAGAATGTACATTGTAACTTGGCTCCTGTTGGAGGACGAGACCCACCTTCTCCAAGATGTCCTCATTTACTGCAGGATCGTTCAAGTCCTGATTGGACTGGATCTTCATCCTCACGGTTTGTGTTTTTGCGGTTGCTGGATGTTGAAATGTTGTAAAACACAGTTACACTTGAATTGTAAAAGCAGTCGGTGTTTAACTGAATGTTATGTATATGAGATGGAACATACCTGCGTAACAGAAGAAAGGCATGATATCAGAGCACTGTGAATCACCAGCCTCACCCATTTCTAAATAACCACAATTTTCATTCTCCCAGTAATTATTAGGTTCTCCAGATATCCAGGTGACATAAGAGAAGTTGGTTTGGTCGACCCACTTCCAGCCATCTTTAATCAGACCAATCCAAGTCCTGCCAGAGATTATACTCTGTATAAGAGAGTTTTCGTTCTCATCTTTTGCACTGGCCAGGTCTGTGTAATACTGTCTGCAGTAAGTCTGAGCGTCAGTCCACTCTACAGAATCATCTATGTAAATGTATCTGTCACTGCCAGTCTTTGTTTCTGTAAGAATAAAACATGAAAATTCATGAATAAATCTAGATAACTTTTTCTATTTGCTGTAAAGTAGTTTTTAAAAACACATTTAAGTTTAGTGCTCGAAACACACAGATCTAAATTTCCTTACAAGACATTTTCTGCATAATGTAATGAATAAAGTTAAATTTTTTTTACCATCAAAGCATATGTAGGGGTGATATTCATAACACTCCATCACCCCATCTGTTGTTTGGCCCTCCATCCTCCCAGAACATCAAACTCCCCAGTGGTTCATCTCCATAAGTCCAGTGGAAGCCATACATGTTCATGTACATTCCGATCCATGCATAAGAACTGAATTGTTGAATGTCGGCTTCATTCTGGAGTTGGATCATGTCTTCATTGCTTTTGATGACAGCCAGGTCGGTGTGTGTGGATTGGCAGTAAGATCGAGCATCGGTCCAATTTCTTTCATCCTGGATCAGATAATACTTGCGCGTCACAGACAGGACGAGGGGGACGGCTCCTGTAGAGGAAAGTTTCAATAGATTGATGCAATGGTATGACCATGACATTCTCTTTAATTAATGTTAGTTTCACTTTTCTCTCACCTGTAAACAACAGGAGTATGAAATGGTGCTTCTCCATCCCTGATGTTGTTGGAAAAACTCTCTTAAGTCCTTTAAAAAATAAATTAGATGTAAATAAACTTCAGCACAGTTACTTGTGTTCTCAAGATGATCTAACAGTCTCGGCCATCTTTGTGAAGAGCAACAATTCTAATTCTGAAATCCTCAGAGATCTTTACTATGAGGTTCCATGTTGAACATCCAGTGGTCAGTGTGAGAGAATTGGACTCAAAGCACTAAATTTGAACTGCTCTAATGCAAGATACACACATTTGTATGGTTGTCAAGCAGACAAAAAACAACAACATGATGAATAGGACGTGTGTCTTGGCGCGGTTACATGGCGTACAGCTGTTATCACTGAGGGTGGACTCACTTTTGTTGCCAGCCTTGTTTTTTTGACAATAATGGCTGTATGATCAGTTCTTTTTTAGAGGACAGTAAATCTGTACTGCTATACAACCTCCACATTGACCAAGTATCATTTCTGTAGTATTGCCCCTTGAGAAGATGCTAAAATAGTTGCTGAAATGTGAGGGGGCACTCACTTTTGCGAGATACTGTAAATTGAGACTTTTGTTATGGCGAGAAAATTAAATCGTGATCACAAGAAAACCTCTTGTTGATCACAAGAGAATTAAGTCAAGAAAAAAAAAGAATATTAAAATGCATGGCCTCTCAGAACTTCCACATCTGCCACTTTTGCCGCTTCGTATCTTTAGTTTTATTGAGAAAAGTCTTTTTTCATGAATGCGGCCGTCAGATCTGACTTAAATCTTCACTAGAATGCTGTGACAAAGGGAAAGTATTAAACATTCCACCTGACCAACACCGAGTTTGTTCAACCATAGGATGTTTAATTATTATACATTCAATTCTGTGTGTCTGAGGAAATAATATCAGAATTAGTGCCACGTTCGTTGTTCTGGCTTTTAAAGTGCAGTAAGTTAAACTGCTGTAAAAAAAAAAATATAGCAGATTAATATTCATTCTCAACTTTTTTCACTTAAATCTGTTAATCCACCTCAGTTCTGATTAAAACTACTACATTTTTTAAATTGCCAATTTAATGAGTGATGAGATATGGAGGAAAAAAACACTTAAATTTAATATAAAAAGTGATTGTGTGTGGGGTTTTTTGACGATTTATCACACTCATGTTGCTTGCTGCTCTTTTCTTAGTCGAATGACCAGCAGTATGGAAACTGTTCCATACAGCTCTCATCCATATAATTCAGAAGTGCTAGCAACGATAATCATTGAACAACAGCATTTGTGTCCATTCTAGACCTAACAGGGGTCAGTCGAGTGTAATGCAACCCATTCATTATGGCAAAAACACCTTTGATTGAAGGCTGACATTTAGATTGAATTCAGAAAACAGACACAATAATCCCTTTTCTGGCTCCATTTTATCCCATGTGTCAAATTTACAACCATCAGCCACTGTGCATGCAGTTTGGTCTTTTTCAAAATAACATTAAAGGAGAGAAATCCCTGTACAGAGACAGCGCAGGTTAAAGTGGTAAATTACCTGTAATTTACATACATGAGTTAATACTGTATGCTTCATTTATCAGGTATGTTTGGCAGTTTTATATGTTATAAATTCATTAATTTAAAATGAATTATTCTTTGAACAGAAATAAAAAATTTTATAAATATCATTAGTAGTAATAGTAGTAGTAAGAACCACCTGATGCCACTGTTAGACAAACTATTTATATTTTATACTTCATTCTTACAAACCAGAAAGCATTCATTTGACCTGCTAGGAAGGTAATACACTGTGAATCGAGCGAGTTTATTGTGATCACTTGCTTCTATGTTATGTCATTTAATTTATCGCATAAAATTTAAATCCGACTTTTTTAATAATGTGCACTGTTAGAAAGATTTAAATCCTTAATAAGCATAGAGCTAGAGGAGAATGTGTCAAAAAGGTCATCTTGCATGACATTAAATAATCTAAGATTAGTAAATTAATGGTTTTAACTTTTACATTATAGTTTAGAATATAAAATAAAAAGTTACACTATTTATCAAGCACTGTAAAACATTTCTATTTTATTAAGCTACAGGGGGAAAAAAAATTGCAGAAGAGTTTTGAAACATACCTGAAATGGTAAGAAGCAAAACAACCAAATGTCGAGAGGTTTTTATTCTCACTCTTCTGCAGTGGATTTTCTGCAGTATCTGGCTGTTTTCCATTTGTCGTTTTCAAGTATGATGATGTCTTGGTGTCTTTTCCATAAAGATTTACATATTTTAAATCAGAGTGGATGACAGGAGACAGCTACTGAAGTTAGAGGGCAAATTTTAATCCTGTAGAACCTTGAGAAGGTGACCCAGCGATGTCCACGTGACAGTAGTGTAGACCTCTTGGAAGTGCTACTGGCATGTGAATCACGGCTTGTGTCTTGGTGGTGATATACTGTATATATTAGCCAAATAAAACAAAATCATTTCGGATGGAAACTGAATTTGATGAAGCCTAAAAAAGTTTAAAATATGACATATACTATATTGACAAAAGTATTGGGTCATAAGTTTGGTATGTGATTTTCGAGCATGGGAAGATGTTCCACTAGATTTTGGAGTGTGCTTTTAGACATTTGTGACTGATGAACACAAATTTTTAAAAGCACACTCCAAAATCTAGTGGAACATCTAGAGGTGAGGAGACATGGGGTGCAGTCAGCATTCCAATTATTCCCAAAGGTGTTCAGTAGGTGGGATGAGATCAGACCTCTATAGCAGGCCACTCAAGATCTTTCTCTCCAAAGCATGTAAACCAGATCTTTAAGGCGCTCACTTTATGCACAGGGGCATCGCCATGCTGGAACAGGTTTGGGTTTTCCGACTTCAAGTGAATGCAAAATGAGTTCTAAACATGAGTTAACATGAGTTAATACTGAGTTACATGAGTTAACCCATCTAAAGACGTCCTGTACAGTTGAGCACCTCCAGCTTTGTGGTAACATTTTGGAAAAGAACCACATATAGCAGGAAAGATCAGGTGACCCAGTACTTTTGGTATTTGGTTTCAAATTGTCCAAGCTGGCTGTCTTGTACTTCTGTGTAAAAAATACAATGCAAATTTGTCCCAGTAATGTCAGCCATTTTATTTGAAAAGAATGTAGAATCCCTCATCACCAGCTCCATTACCAAGTAAGGTTAAGAGAAGTAACTCGAAGCATCCTTGATTGGGTGACTGGGCTCAGCCGTAGAGATACAGTCAGGTGTGGAGCTCGGACATTCTGTGGGAGAGTCATTGTTGAGTTGAGGTGGTTTGAGCATGTGTCTTCTACCTTTTGGATACTGGAAGATGCTTGGGGCATAGCCAACTGGGAGAGGAGGACCGAAGACTAGATGAAGAGATTCGACAGACTGGATTTTTATTATCTGGTTTGGATTTGCAGGGTATCCCTGTGGAGAAGCTGCGAAAGCTGGTCAGGCATCTGAAAATCTCTGCTTAGACTGATGTCCCCATTACCTGGACCAGGAAAAGTGAAAGAAAATGGATTAATAGATATAAAGATTTACTGCTCTTCTTCTTAGATACTTAGATCTTCTATGGGATCTCTTTTGTCTTTACTTGTTGCTACCTCAATGCTGCCTTTAATTAACACTGAGTTAAATTATTGATGTTACTATCATTGATATTTTCTTCACCACATGACTGGTCCATGTTGCTGTGACTTACTTGTTTTTTTGAGGACATCACTGCCGTCTAGAAAAATCTGACCTTATAACGTGTATGTAGTTTGTAAAGTGTCTACACTGTAATAATATGAAATTATCCAAAATATGTAATTTATCTCAAATGAATGAAAGAAAAAGTTGAAAGGAACTTTCTTAAAAAATAAAGACTTGGACTTCTAAAGACGATAATGTAGCTTTTTACATCTCATTGTCCTTTAGAAGTCTTCTGAAGCATGTGATAAACTGCACTGCTATATGTTTTCTTTCACACTTGTGACTTATGCAAAAAAAAATATATAATCATTGCTTTGTCCTTGTTCACCTACTTTCCATACAGATTTCCTTAAATCAAATGAGTCCCCCAGGGCTGTGTCCTCGTGTACTTCAGGAGGACAGAGAGCGACCAGTCTCCTCTGAACATCAATGGCTTCTAAGTGGACATTGTCATGAACACTAAATTCCTTGGTGTTCACTTGGTGTAAAACCTCACCTGGTACCTCAACACCAGGTCCATAGTCAAGAAAGCCGAACTGCATCTCTACTTTCTGAGAAGGCTAAGGAAAGCCCAACCTCCACCACCCATCCTCACCATGTTCTACAGAGGAACTATAGAGAGCACTCTAAAAAAAAAAAAAATTTGAAACTAGGTAGATAATAATAAAGAAAGAAAATAATACACATGTATGTTGAAGGTAAAAACCATCAGAAAAGTAAATCAATGGGATTGTAGATAACGTTGACTATGTACATAAAAAAAATGCTCCCAATTCAATCCAAGTTTAAACACAAGACTTGCGAGATTTATAGACAAAAAGCCAAACATGCTGAACATCCATCCCTGTTGAGCAACAGTGCATTAAAATGCATATTGACAAGTCAAGAAGCTCTTTTGGACAGATCAGGGTACAACAACTGTATTTTCACAGACACAAAAATGACACTGATTCCTGCAGTAAAACATATGAAATCTTAAGCCATTCTGAAATGAAATGAACCTCCCAGCTTCAGAAAACTCCATTGCAGCTCAACAGAACAATAACCCAAAACATACAGCTAGAATTACCCAGAAATGGACTTCCAGAAGTTCTGATCTGTCATTTTTGTGTCTGTGAAAATATTCCAAATAATAAACAGTGATGGACAATTGTGGGGTCTTCATTTCCTGTGCAGTGGTACCAATAAAATTGTCAACTCAGTACCGCTTGTGATCCTGAACATGGACATCGCTCTTGTTCTGCATTAGCGTTAGCACTAAATCAGAAGAATTGAAATTTACCATGTGCATTCTTTCATTAAATCAGGTGAAGCCCTTGCTGACAGACAGACAGATACACACACACACACACACACACACACACACACACACACACACACACACACACACCTGTGAAAAACAGGAGTAGGAACCGATGCTGCTCCATCACTGATGGTGTCCCTGTACAATCCTGCAAATTTGAATTGTTTACTTTCTTCCAAATGACTGAACTCATTTCCTATTCAAAACAATCTTGTGTGCCTTCAACACTTTCCCTCAGATTTTAGATTCAACTGAATATGAAATAATTGGAAAGCCAATGGTAATTTCTTTTATCAAACTACAATAAATAAAAATAACTGCATTCTAGAGATTTTCTAAATTAAATATCTTCAATACTGTAATCAGCCATTCGGGTTATTTATATAGAGAAAATTCAATCACGGTTCTGATCCGACTGAACTCATTTCCATTCAAAATAATCTTGTGTGCTACACTTCCACTGGAATAGAAGCAATCAATCCTTTATGATAGTAATATTTTTGATCATTATTAGACTTCTCTTTTGACTATGTACATTCATCATTTAAACTTGCAGTTATTAAACCACTGGTCGCAAAATCGGATTTTGTCTGTATGGCAGTATGATTCCTCCGTTTACTTCTAAAGTTCTTAAAGGTTGTATTTCCATTTTTCAGCTTATACTTGCAATTACATTTGAATAATCTTGTGATTTGGGCTCACAATACCGAAACAAATAAACTAAACTAACTAACTAACTAACTAACTAACTAACTAACTAACTACGTAACTATCTATCTATCTATCTATCTATCTATCTATCTATCTATCTGTCTGTCTGTCTGTCTGTCTGTCTGTCTGTCTGTCTGTCTGTCTGTCTGTCTGTCTGTCTGTCTGTATTCTGACCACCTGCTTGTGTGTTCCCCTGTTTTGTTTATAGCGGTACACTTTCATTCATTTGGGGTCTATTTAATTCATTTGTTAGACATTTGCATACTTAATAAGCAAATTGAGGGAACAAGTGAGAAAAGATTTTTTTACAATTATTAAACAACATATTACTTGACAATATAAATGATCTATAATAAGAAATAAGAAATTGGCGCGTCGATCGATGTGAAATAATTTCATCAATTAAACCATGAAGATGAAAACAATTACTGCAAAAGAGTCGCTGAAATGTCAAGCAGGTAAACAAATGTTGTCCTTCGATGTCCTTCAGAAGTTTCTGCCTGAGTTGCTGTTTTGTCATTTTCATGTTTGACAGCTTTCCTACTTTTTACAAATTTACATAAATCAAATGGATGGACTGACAGACGCCAGGAGAACGCCAGTGAACACGGAGGCCCATTTTTAACACTTTAGAACACTGACCCAGTCGACTTTAGTGCTTTGACATGATCAGAGTTCCTACAATAGCATGCCTTTTCACTGAGTGGCATGTTGTTAAGGACTTGCTCCTTGGTGGTGGTAAATCTGGAAGGCAGTCAAGCAAATCAAAGCATCCATTTGCATGTTAATGGGTTTTGAACTTGGTGGCACCAAAAGCCTCAAAACAGTTGGAGACTTAAAACAAAATTGATATTTGCACCCCTGCAGCGTTGTCATCAGCACCTACTAGTCATAGTTTATACCTGCATGCTAACTGCTTGACTGGTCCCACCATCTCTCAGGGAACAGGAAAGGCAGGAATTGGAAATCCAGCCACACTAAATTGCCACTCCTGAGCCCCTAAACAAGTCCCTCAACCCCGAATCTGCTCAGATGTACAATGAGCTAAATGTAAGTTGCTCTGGATCAGCGCATCTGCCAAACGCTTCAAATGTAAACTTCCACTTCATGTCAGAAAAGCCGAGTCCACAACATCTATAGGCCTCGATTTCTAGCAGTAGTTAAATTAGCACTTCCTCTGTGATTCCTTCAATCAATTATGATTTCCTTCTAACAGAATTTTAGATCATTCTTTAAGTCCAGTTTTGCAAGTTGCTCTGGATAAGCGCATCTGCCAAAAGCCGTAAATGTAAATGCAAATGTAAATCATTTGGGTTTCATTGGATTGCATTTCATTGGCTCGGTTCATGTGCTTTGCCCAATGACAATAAAGTTGAACCCAATCTAATCTAATCTAATCTGATCTAATCTAATCTAATCTAATCTACATTGACCGTGTTTGAAGGAGGTTTCACTGGCTGATGTTCAGTTTTAAATCGTTTTATTAATTCCCCTGGTAGTGCTCATGTAATGAATTCATTTGGTATAATTATTGTTTAGTTTTTTCAGGATATAAGTTCTCATATAGAACATTTCAATGAAGCAAACAATAACAAGAGCTTTGTGATGATACTGCGCTCGTCTGGTCCTACAAGCATCCTGATGGCATCGTTCTTTAATCACTAACACGTACTTTTTAAGATTATCTAAAGCAAAACAGATATTTATAAAAGCTAAAAAAAGATGTTAACATGGATATGCGGATCCCCTTCAGTACGACACTGATGCCACAACTTTTCACTCAGAGCGTTAAACGTTTCCCCGGGGCCGGTTCTGGACATTTGGAGGTCCGATTCCTTTCTTCCACCTTTCAGAATAAATAAAAAGCTCTTGAAACAAATATACGTTTAACCTTCTTATTTATACAAAACCTGTTATCAGTACTTTTATATCTTTACGTAATGTGCATATTAATTTCAATTTAAATTTAAAGTTAAATTGAAATTAATATGCACAGACCAGCCTTTTTCTTCTTCTTATTATTCCTTGGCCACTTGTTTAAAACAAAGAATGTCCTTTATTCGGCTACACCGTAAAATAAGAATTTGTTCCGTTTTCTCTTTACTTTAAAATGCTAACTTAAGTTCGTTTAAAGTTATAATTTAATTACTCACATTTAGACGGATGTTCTGTAACTATTAGTTCAACAGTAAAAGACCTGGGAGTTATTTTAGACACCAACTTTCTTAAATTTCTAAGCTAAGAAATATGTTGTCTATATCCGATGCAGAGAAGCTCGTCCATGCGTTCATGACCTCCAGAATAGACTACTGTAATGCATTACTAGGTGGATGTCCTGCATCATTAATAAACAAGCTTCAGTTAGTTCAGAATGCGGCAGCAAGAGTTCTTACTAGGTCAAGAAAATATGATTACATAACCCCAATCTTATCGTCCCTACACTGGCTTCCTGTTAAGGATCGAATCGACTACAAACTACTGCTACTTACCTACAAAGCCCTAAATGGTTCATCTCCATGTTTCTCTCCAGTCTTTTAACACGCTACAATCTGCCACGCTCCCTGAGATCTCAAAACTCTGGACTTCTAGTAGTTCCTAGAATAGCAAAGTCCACTAAAGGTGGTGGATTATTCTCACATTTAGTTCCTAAACTCTGGAATAGTCTTCCTGACAGTGTTCGGGGCTCAGACACACTCACCCAGTTTAAGTGCAGATTAAAGATGTATGTTTTTAGCGAGTTCTACACATAACATACATCACATCATAATCTTGTGCTCCAGAACATCTGATCACATCATAACCTTGTGCTCCAGAACATCTGATCACATCACATCATCAACTTGTGCTGTTAATATCATGAACAGCAGCTACGCTAATTCCTCTCCACTGCTTCTCTTTCTCTCCCCATCCCGAGGTATCCTGAGGTTGCTCCAGCTCCAGTCACCCCCCACCTCATTTATTTATTTATTTATTTATTTATTTGGAACCCCATTAGCTTCCACGAGTGGTCGCTAATCTTCCTGGGGTCCATTTTACAAAATCAAAACATCATATATACAAATCACACCACACTTTTTACAATATGTTATTAAAAAAATAAATACAATTCAATTTGAGTCATTACACTTAGTTTTCATTACAAATCATACATTTTTTCACAATCTTTTTAAAATAATATCTGTTACTTATTTGTCTTATACACATTGACAGTTGATTCCAAGCTACCGAGGATCTAAATAGTACAAAAAATAGTTGTGCAAAAGGAACAACTAAATCACCAGAGCTGACCTGCCGAGTAATATGTTGGTGACAATACCCACTGTACACCAATTTATCCACAAAAAATCTGGGATTATTTTTATAGATGGCATTATGCATATAGCACAGAAGACTTATCTTTACCTTATCCTGTACCTTCAGCCATACTAATGTAGTGTGTATCTCATTCACACTGGTCCTGTCTGAACAGCCAAGAGCTACCCTGGCAGCTCTATTCTGTGCAAGTTGAAGTTTTTTCAAGTGCTCCTGTGTAGCACTGGACCAAATAACTGAGCAGTACTCCAGGTGTGACAAGACCAGAGACTGGACAACTGTTCTCATGACTGAGGGTGGACAAAACGGCACACACTTCCTAGACAAAGCAATGCCTCTGCCCATCCTGGAAACAATATGATTTATCTGATCAGTCCATGAGAGCTGATTATCCAGCTTGACACCCAAGAGTTTAATTTTAGTAACCTGCTCAACCGAAGTTGTTTCAATAGTCAAATTTAGGTTACAAGGTTTATTTAACAAATGTTTAGTACCAAAAACGATACATTTAGTTTTGAAAATATTTAAAACTAATTTGTTCAAATTAACCCAGTTGATAATCAAATTTAATTGGTTTTGAAGGTTCAAACTTAAATTAGTGATTGAAGGAGATGCACAAAATAAACTTGCATCATCTGCATACAGTACAACTTCTGCATTTCTAACAACATGGGGCAAATCATTCACAAAAATTGAAAATAAAAGTGGACCCAAACAGCTGCCCTGTGGAATACCGCATGATATACATTTACTGTCAGAAAAACTACCATTAAAAAATACTTGCTGAGTTCTGCCATTAAGATAACTCCTTATCAGTGAAACAGACAGTTGTGAGAACCCATAATACTTGAGCTTTGACAACAGAATATCATGGTCAATTACATCAAATGCAGCTGTAAAATCTAAAAGTACTGCACCAACAAGTCTTTTATCCTCCATATATGTAAGCCACTGATCAACCATATGCACTAATGCAGTGTTAGTTGAATGGCCTGGTCTATAGGCATGCTGTGAACTAGTAAGCAATTCATTTAATGTAAAGTACTCTAACATTTGATTAAAAAGTAACCTTTCAAATATTTTGCTTAATACAGGAAGAATATGAATTGGTCTACAATTAGAAGGAATAAACCCTGCCTTATCCTCTTTAAGTAAAGGTACAATTTTAGACTGTTTCCATAGCTTAGGAAACACTCCGCTGAGCACTGATCTGTTAAATATGTGACATATTGGTTTGCACAAAATATTTGCAACAATTTTAAAAATTTTGCCATCAAGATGATCAGTACCAGGCGTTTTCTCATCAGATAAAGAGAGAAGCAACTTCTTAACATTGTCCTCACTAAAAGTATAAAATGACAAGGAGCAAGTTTTCCCTCTCATAATAAATCTAACATTGTCACAAGGAGATTCAATATCTAGCATTGTCATACAAGATCTTAATTGTTCTACTTTGCATATAAAAAAATTATTCAAATGATTGGCAATATCATATGGTTTACTAATAATGTCACCATCATTAGTCTCCATATACATATTCAAATTTTTTGGCTTTTTACACATCAATTCCTGTAATACTTTCCACAATTGTTTGCTATCATTCATAGTATTGGAGATTTTTTGTCCATAATATGCTTTCTTTTTTATGTTATTTAATTTTGTAGTTTTGTTTCTTAACTTGCGATAATGTGCTCTGTCTACATCACATTTTGATTTAAAGGCCAGATCTTTGACATTGTCCCTTTGCCTCATGAGGGACATTAGCTCTTCATCTAACCATGGAGCGCTGTTGATTTTTATAGATCTTTTCTGAAGAGGTGCATGTTTATCAACTATTTTACTAAAAGTGTCCATAAAAATGTCAAGAGAAGCATTTACATCCTCCTCCTGAAGAACTGCCGACCAATTTGAATTATTAATCTCATCAACAAACAGGCTGGGATTAAAGTTTTATACGATCTACGATACGTGATCCTTCCACCAGGTTTAGGAATTTTCATCATTATTGAAATTGCTATCAGGTTATGATCACTGCATCCTACCCCCTACAGAAACTGCTCGTGAACATAAATCAGAAACATTAGTAAAAATATGATCTATACATGTTGATTTAGACGTATTATCCATAGCAATTCTTGTGGGTTGTGTCACCACCTGTTTGAGATTGCATACATTAGCCATTGTAATCAACTTTTTATGTAATCAGCACTTTTTTGAAAACCAATCAATATTAAAATCCCCAAGCAGAAAGATATCCTTATTTTGATCTGAAACCATGTCCATATTTTCACATATTTTTTGTAAGTACTCTACATTTGAGTTTGGAGGTCTATAACAGCAACTAACCAGAAATGGCTTATTGAATGGAAGATTAATCTGTAACCATATTATTTTAATCTCTGCACATTAAATCTGATTTAATTGTAGCAACAATATTCTCCTTTATATAAAACGCAACTCCCCCACCATTTTGATTTCTATCTCTTCTATATAATTTGTACCCATCAATAGTTAGCTGTGAGTTCTCAAAACTGTCATCTAGATGTGTTTCAGATAAGGCTAAAACATGAATATTTTCTGTTGAACAGATTCTTGTGATTTCATGAATCTTGTTTCGAAGACTACATATGTTTAAATGAGCTAAAAGTAAACCTTTCTTTGACAAATTTACAAATAAAGATGACATGTTTACAAAAGAAAAAACATCAATGAGACACAATTTAAGTTGGATAGTAAACAGTCAGTTATTCTCTTTGTCCAATTGCAGGCCAAATAATGAGTTTATCATACCTTAGACTGGCTCTTTCACCTTTTTTTCTGGCTGCTATCAGTTTAGGCAGCAATTCCCTTCTCCTTTGCTGCACCACATCTGAAAAGTCTTCGTTGATGTAAATATTTGTGCTCTTTAATTTCTTCGCAGAAAAAAGGATGTGCTGGCGATCTTTAAATCTCAGAAACTTAACAACAATTTTCCTCTGCTTTCTTCCTTCCTGGAACTGGCCCATCCGATGTGCTCGCTCAATCTCAATTTTTGTACCATCGAGACCCAAATTCTCAGCTAGCACTTGTTGAATCTTGATTTCTAGACCACTTGCAGTTTCTCCTTTTTCCTCTGCAATCCCATCAATTAGAAGATTGGATCTCCTGGACTGATTATCAATGTAGTCCAACTTATTAAATAAATCATCCATCTCCTGCTTTGACTTTGTAATGCTGCTTTCAAATGATTTGATTTTTACATCAATGTCTATGTATCCTTTTTTCATATCTTCCATGATGCCTTGAGTGAATTGTAGGCTTGTTTTCAACTCCTGAACATCTCTGATGACACCATCCAACCTTTTTGTGTTTCCATTCATGATTATTTGAATAAAACTCTTGAAGTTTTCTTGTTGCTGTTGTAACATGTCCTTGTAGAATTCTTTCTGCTGATCCAGTAACTGGGTCAGTGTACTCATGGTCACAACAGCATCATCATCAGGCATTGCTTTAGATTCAGGAGGCATGATTACTCACTCTTACCACGATGTACCAAGTTGGATGTTAATGTGAGGATATCTCTTCAGGCCTAACAAGGCCAGAAGCCTCCAAAGCACAGTACAAAATGTTGCAAATTACAAAGTTCTTTACAACTCGATGTTTTCAAAATCCACTGTATATGATCAAAGTGCATATATTGAGCAAATCTCAAACTTGATGTAATGGTCCTTAATGCGATTAAGTAGATTTTTAGTAGATTGTAAGCAGCCAAGAACTCAGAGAAAAGGCATGGCAGCCATCTTGGATGAACCTATTAGATGAAGATTATGGTCCTTAAAAGTAAAAGATGTCCACAAACATCCCGAACCATCTAGAGACGTACCAGTGCCATTTGGATCCCGCTACATGTGTGGAGTTTTGACATTGGACCTCCTGGAGTGTTTAAAGGCTCTGGCATGGAGAAGCTGATGCTGGATCTGTGGTGATCACAAATGCTGAGCTTATAAAACTCGGAGCTACTAACCATATAGACTGTTTAAGACTGCAGAAAGAACATTACTTATAATCTTATACTCCAGTAATCATGTTAGTTCTCACTCTCCAGTGTTCTTACAAGGTCAAAAAATATGATCACATAACCCGATCTTATCGTCCCTACATTGGCTTCCTGTTAAGTTTCGAATAGACTACAAACTATTACTTCTCACTTATAAAGCACTAAATGGTTTGGCTCCATGTATCTCTCCAGTCTTTTAACACGCTACAATCCGCCACGCTCCCTGAGATCTCAAAACTCTGGGCTTCTAGTAGTTCCTAGAATAGCAAAGTCCACTAAAGGTGGTAGAGCATTTTCACATTTAGCTCCTAAACTCTGGAATAGTCTTCCTGACGGTGTTCGGGGCTCAGACACACTCACCCAATTTAAGTGTAGATTAAAACATATCTTTTAGCAAAGCCTACACATAACACACATCACATCATAACCTTGTGCTCCAGAACATCTGATCACATGCACATTATCAACTTGTGCTGTTAATATCATGAACAGCAGCTACGCTAATTCCTCTCCACTGCTTCTCTTTCTCTCCCATCCCGAGGCATCCTGAGGTTGCTCCAGCTCCAGTCACCTCCCACCTCGTGATGATTACGGACCTTGAAGTAGATGCCGAACTCACAAACATCCCGAACCATCTAGAGACGTACCAGTACTATTTGGATCCCACTTCATGTGGAGTTTGGACATTGGACCTCTTTGAGTGTTTAAAGGCTCTGGCATGGAGAAGCTGATGTTGGATCTGTGATGATCCCAAATATTGAGCTATTTTATGAGCTTCTGGTTCCACAACGTGAAATGACTGTATAAGACTGTAGAAAGAACATTACTCATAATCACACACTCCAGTGCTCATGTAAGTTCTCACTCTTCAATGTTCTGTATTGTTTAAAGATTTATGATCAAACTCTTGATGTCACCCAGATGAGGATGTTCCCCTTTTGAGTCTGGTTCCTCTCAACGTTTCTTCCTCGTAACATCTAAGGGAGTTTTTCCTTCCTAAAGTCGCCACGGCTGCTCATCAGGGATAGTAATAAACTTGAACTTGTCATTGACTAAATCACCCACGACTTTTATTATCGTGTTCAGTCATTTATTTTTACAGTAAAACTCTGACCCACTATTTGGGGGAATTAATATTTTTGCCCGCTTTTTACAGTAAAATGTAATTAATCATTATTATTATTATTATTATTATTATTATTATTATATTCATTATATCATTACTTCCTCCTCCTACTGAAGCAATCTAGACTATAGATATAGATTTATTGATCACATTATCTAATGCATTTAAAGACTCTAAATATGCACCATATAATTAAATCAACAGTGGAAGTGAAAAAGTCGAACCACTAAGCAGAAAGAATAGTTTACTTCTTCACTTGAATTTGTTTGCTTAAATTGTAAATATTTGGTAAATACAACAGCACAATTTATTAGAAAATTAACGTATGAAGTAGGCGGTTATGTAACCACGTATTTTACATATTTCTATATGATTATCAGTAGATGCTCTTTACTTTTATTATTTAGAAGTGACCAATAATTTGCAACCAATATTTTTTATCTGATTGATTTCTCGCCACTAAACTGCGTTCTCTCGTGAAAATGACGGGCGCAACACTACAGAGACGGAGGCGTGTCCTGAGAGTCACATAGAATACAGATTAACATGGCAGAGGTAGAGCTGTAACTTCCTGCACACACAACAGGAACCTCTGGGTTTATTTAATCTTTTTTTCACTCTAAAAGGCGTGTTTGTGAAAGAGACGTGTTAGAATCTGAAGGTTTTGAAGTAAATTGCTGATTTGCTGTCTGTCTGAACCAAAGAAAAAGAAGTGAAAAAGAGTTGAGCCAAAAGCCAAAACTAACTAATCAATCTACTTCACTTATGGCCAAGAGTTCTGGATAGTCACTAAAAGAATGAGCATGCAGATAGAGCTTCATTTCCAGGATGGCTGAGACTAAGCTTGAAGATACAGTGAGGAGCTCAGACATTCTGAGGATCAAAATAGAGAAATTGCTCCTCTGTATTAGAAGAAGCCAGTTGTGCTTGATTGGACAACTGTCTACTGTCTCTTGGATGCCTCCTTTGAGAGATGTTTGAAGAAAATCTAATTGGAAAAACACCCAGACAAGACCAAGAACAGAATGGAGGTTTTTTTTTTTTTTATCTCCTCTAGCCTGGGAGTAACTCGGGATGGATGGATGGATGAATCTTTCGCAGTAGATTGAGTTTCTCTTGTTTTTTTTTATTGATTTTACCAAAATGCTACCATAAAATACCTTAAGTTTAATTATTATTGTTGTAATTATTATTATAAAAATAAATCTGGGTAGTGTTGATATGAGGGTGCCACATTGCTGATAGCAACGCACAGCTCGAACCACATCGTCAAGTTTGCTGATGACACGACCGTGGTGGGTCTAATCAGCAAGAACGACGAGTCAGCATATAGAGAGGAGGTGCAACGGTAAACTGCCTGTTGTGGAGCTAACAACCTGTCTCTGAATGTGGACAAAGCGAAAGAGATGGTTGTTGACTTCAGGAGAGGACAGAGCGACCAACCTCCACTGATTATTGATGGATCCTCAGTGGAGATCGTCAAGAGCACCAAATTCCTTGGTGTTCATCTGGCAGACAACCTCACCTGGTCACTCAACACCAGCTCCATCACAAAGAAAGCCCAGCAGCGTCTCTACTTTCTGAGAAGGCTGAGGAAAGCCCACCTCCCTCCCCCCATCCTGTCCATGTTCTACAGAGGGACCATTGAGAGCATCTTGAGCAGCTGCATCACTGCCTGGTTTGGGAACTGCACCGTCTCGGATCACAAGTCCCTACAGAGGATAGTGAGGACAGCTGAGATGATCATCGGAGTTTCTCTCCCCTCTATCATGGACATTTACACTACACGCTGCATCCGCAAAGCACACAGCATTGTGGACGATCACACACACCCGTCACACACACTCTTTACACTCCTGCCATCAGGAAAACGGTTCCGAAGCATTCGGGCCGTCACATTTCTTTCCCCAAGCCATCAGGCTTCTCAATACACAGAAATGAAACGGAACACACACACACACACACTCAATGTGTGTACCGAACTGTACAACCTGGACTAAACACTTAACACACTCATCTCAATCCATTCCATAACCATTCATTTATTTATTATTTATTATACTCGACCGTACTACACTCCTTAACTGCTGTTTTTGCACATTTATCACTATTGTACTGTTTACGCACCTTTGACTGTATTATAGTATAATGTTTACATGCTGTCTTTGCACCTCTTGACTGTTCTTTTGCACTACTTTGTTCTGTTTGTCAGTTATAGTTTTTACATTTCCCCTCGCACAGTACTGTATAATTTGAGTTTACAGTAGGTTTACTAGTCGACGCTATATTGGTTTTTTTGTCTTGTGTTGTCTGTCTGTCTACTGATTTTTTGTCTGCACTAGGTTGCACTCGATGCACTTTATGTAGCTTGTGTTGTAGCTCTATGTTGTCTAGTGTAGCACCAGGGTTCCAGAGGAAGGTTGTCTCGTTTTTACTGTGTACCACTGTGTATAGTAAAATGACAATAAAAGCCTCTTGATTCTTGACTTGGTCCGTTTCCCTGTGGATTTTAATTTATTTATATTTATTTTTAAACCAGTGTGCTTCATTTAATTATTGGTCGTCTTCTACTGTTAATAAAAATATTGATCCAAAAATGATCCAAAGATTACAAAAGATAAAAAAGAACCATTTCTGCTAATTTCAGAGAATTTAAGAACTTCAGTAAGAACATTGGGGCTTATTCCCAGAGACTTCCTGCTTTCTTTCTTTTCGGCTTTTTCACTTAATGTAAATAAACACCTTTATTTTTTCTTCCATAACCATTTTCTTAAGTCAAAAGACATTTACCAATTTGATATTTAACACGTGCTTAACATCTTCACTCAACATTCCAAAATGTTCTGGGGTCACAGTTTATTGATAAAATATTTTAAAAAATAAGGGAGTGATCGTGATGAAGTTCCATCAGTCTGGTTCATACCACATATTAGCACCAACATTGAGAAACTCGAATGAATTATGAATAAAAATTATTAGCACCACTAACTGTCCAATAATATATAATTATACAAATGAGCAGTTGGGGTTAAGGGCTTTGCTCAAGGGCCCAGCAATGGCAGCTTAGTGGCGCTGGGATATGAACTCAACCTTTTGATCAGAAGTCATATTTTAAACACAGGTGGAGTATCTGCTAGCTCCAGCTCCTTCAGCAGTTCCTCTGTTGTGTTTCTGCATCTCCAAGACTTAGTTTTTAAAGCAAATGAAAGTTAATGAAGAAAAACTTAACATGCAACGTACAGTTGTATTCAAAATTATTCAACCCCCAATGCTGTAAATGGTTTTAGGGAATTTAGTGTACATTTGTAATTGTATTCAGAATGAAATCCTACAAGGACTTCTTAAAGAACCATATGCAACTAAAATGACATCAATTCGTTTTGTAATACAGTAGTAAATGTTTCTTTTGTGAATTCTTCATTGACATAATTATTCAACCCCTTAAAGACTACCACTCTGAAGAACAGAGGTTCAATGAAGTGTTTTCAATCAGGTATTGAAAACACCAGTGGATATCAGGGAGCAGCAATAAAGTCTAATAAGCACCAATTAGGCAGCTTTAAAATGACTGTGATACTCAGCTCCTTCTAGACATTTACTGGTGTGGTTACAAACATGGTGAGGTCAAGAGAATGGTCCAGGAAGACAAGAGAACAGGTGATTACTCTTCACAGGAAGGGCAATGGCTATAAGAAGATTGCAAAGATGTTAAACATACCAAGAGACACCATAGGAAGCATCATTCGCAAATTCAAGGCAAAGGGCACTGTTGAAACGCTACCTGGTCGTGGCAGAAAGAAGATGCTGACTTGACTGCTGTGCGCTACCTGAAGCGTAGAGTGGAGAAAAGTCCCGTGTGACTGCTGAGGAACTGAGAAAAGATTTGTCAGATGTGGGTACTGAAGTTTCTGCTCAGACAATACGGCGCACCCTGCGTAATGAAGGCCTCCATGCCAGAACTCCCAGGCGCACCCCCTTGCTGTCCCCAAAGAATAAGAAGAGTCGACTGCAGTATGCCAAAAGTCATGTGGACAAACCACAGAAGTTTTGGGATAGTGTTCTGTGGACTGATGAAACAAAATTAGAACTGTTTGGGCCCATGGATCAACGCTATGTTTGGAGGAGGAAGAACA
Source organism: Silurus meridionalis (assembly GCF_014805685.1). NCBI lineage: Eukaryota > Metazoa > Chordata > Actinopteri > Siluriformes > Siluridae > Silurus > Silurus meridionalis. Next base: position 27,096,314 of record NC_060891.1, read on the forward strand.
AGGCCTATGAAGAAAAGAACACCTTGCCTACTGTGAAGCATGGCGGGGGGTCAATCATGCTTTGGGGCTGTTTTGCTTCTGCAGGTACTGGGAAGCTTCAGCGTGTGCAAGGTACCATGAATTCTCTTCAGTACCAGGAGATATTGGATGACAATGTGATGCAGTCCGTCACAAACCTGAGGCTTGGAAGGCGTTGGACCTTTCAACAGGACAATGATCCCAAGCATACCTCCAAGTCCACTAGAGCATGGTTGCAGATTAAAGGCTGGAACATTTTGAAGTGGCCATCGCAGTCACCAGACTTAAATCCGATTGAGAACCTCTGGTGGGACTTAAAGAAAGCAGTTGCAGTGCGCAAGCCTAAGAATGTGACTGAACTGGAGGCTTTTGCCCATGATGAATGGGCGAAGATACCCGTAGATCGCTGCAAGACACTTGTGTCAAGCTATGCTTCACGTTTAAAAGCTGTTATAACTGTAAAAGGATGTTGTACTAAGTACTAAGATTGAATGTCACTTGGGGGTTGAATAAAACTGATAATGATGTGAGCTCAGAAAAGACATTTGTGGTTATTTCATTATAAATGTTATGTTATATTTGTCTGACCTACACGTGCCTCTTTGATTTAATTGTAAGCAGGATGACTGAATGATCATAATCAATGTCAAACCGACCAAAACAATCAATTTCAGTGGGGGTTGAATAATTTTGAACACAACTGTACTTGAAACATCTTCTACATGTTAAATATCTGGCAACCCTTCACATACCAACCCCTGCCCCAAACCACAAGAAATGTCTTTCACCCATCATGAATATTCATCTGAAATTGTACCAATCCTATAATCATCATTATCATCATCCTCATCATCATCATCATCATCCTGCTTCAAACCACAACAATTCAAACATCACATTATGAGCCGATTTTCATTATAAAAATTTATTCGATATTTACAAATCCACCATAGAAAAGAAGCGTCTGTTTAACGTAAAGGGTTTGAGTTAAACCACTGAAAACATACATGTTCCACACACACTCGCCAGGTCCAGGTGGTCAGACGTACTCGCCACAATCTGAAATAATCACCTTCTGACTGGGTTTGCCGTCTTTACTTCCCTGCGCCTGCGGAGAAAATCCAGAAGCAGCTGTTCAGTGTGCACGTTACAATTCCAGAAAATCTACATCATAAAGATAAATCTCCATTTATTGTAATTAAACACACACACACACACACACACCTCCATGGCCTGCACAACGTCCATCCCCTCCAGCACCTCCCCGAACACCACGTGTTTACCATCCAGCCAGTCTGTTTTATCACAGGTGATGAAGAACTGGGAGCCGTTTGTGTTCGGCCCAGAGTTCGCCATTGAGAGCTGACCTACACAAACACACACACTTTTGGTATTTGGCAGATGCCCTTATACACAGTGACTTACATTTCACTCATTCATACTCACAACCTTGGATCCATTTCAACTCATAACCTTCAAATCCAATACCTTAACTACTAATCTATTACCTTCACTACACACACGCAGTAAGTGCACAGACAGATGCACAGAAACAGGGCACAGACAGGCGAACACAGACACACAGACGAGGCGCAGACACACACACAGAGACAGGGCGCAGACAGACAGACACACACAGATGGGGTACAGAGACAGGGCGCAGACAGAGACAGGGCGCAGGCAGAGAGACACACAGACACACAGAGACAGGGCGCAGACAGACAGACACAGACAGACAGAGACAGGGCGCAGACAGACAGACAGACAGACAGAGACAGGCGCAGACAGACAGAGACAGGCGCGAGACAGACAGAGACAGGCGCAGACAGACAGAGACAGGGCAGACAGACAGACAGGCGCGAGACAGACAGAGACAGGCGCAGACAGACAGAGACAGGGCGAGACAGACAGAGACAGGCGCAGACAGACAGAGACAGGGCGCAGGCAGAGAGACACACAGACACACAGAGACAGGCGCAGACAGACAGACACAGACAGACAGAGACAGGGCGCAGACAGACAGACAGAGACAGGGCGCAGACAGACAGACAGACAGACAGACAGACAGAGACAGGCGCGAACAGACAGACAGAGACAGGGCGCGAACAGACAGACACACAGAGACAGGCGCGAACAGACAGACACACAGAGACAGGCGCAGACAGACAGACACACAGAGACAGGCGCAGACAGACAGAGACAGGCGCAGACAGACAGACAGAGACAGGCGCGACAGACAGACAGAGACAGGGCGCAGACAGAAAGAGAGGGTTATTCTTATATACAGATATACAAATAAAGCGATTAAGTTTAAATCACGTCAAAAGTAATAGCACCCTGTTATAGGAGGAAGTGCTGGTGTGTTCCTCCAGAAGGTGATGTGCTGCTAAGGAGGCTCTTTACCTCATTTTATCATCTCCAGTTGGTAATTTTTGTCTTTTATGGAGATTTGTAGGCGTGGCTAAGTGTAAAAATAGATTTTCGTATCCGTATGTTATAATCGATGTAAAGTGGACCCTCACCTGGGCCGGTGTGTTTGAGCACGAAGTTCTCGTCCTCGAACTTGCCTCCGTAGATGGATTTGCCACCGGTGCCGTTGTGGTTGGTGAAGTCTCCTCCCTGACACATGAACTGAGGGATGACCCTGTGGAAGCTGCTGCCCTTGAAGCCAAAGCCTTTCTCGTGTGTACACAGGCATCGGAAGTTCTCTAGCACAAAGATGCACCAAAATGTCAGTGCCTTCAGTATAATCAAAAAGCTCTGCATCTCTAGTTAGAACAATACAGCAGCAGTTATGATACACAAAAGAATTGGGACACCTGAAATTTTCCCTTCACTTGAACTAGGAGACCCAAACCTGTACCAACATGAAGCTCCATGAAGATCTGTTTAACAATGAATTGGAGTAGAAGATCTCCTGCTATAGATCTCCAACCGTATTCAACACGATGACTGCACCCCAGACCTCCACACCTCACCTACCTGACTTCACTGATACCCTTCTGGCTGAATGAATATCACACAAATCTTCACAAAATCTAGAGGAACATCTTCCCAGAGGACTGGAGCTTATTATGGGGACTTTATGTGGAATGGGGTTTTCAAAAAGAATCACTGAGCTAATGGTCAGGTGTCCACAAACTTTTGTTCATACAGAATGTTTAATAAATCACACTCGTACCTGCGGTCATGGGCACCACGTCGGCTCGGAGTAACATGCGCAGTCTTCCTGCAGGTTTATTTCCGATCTTGATGTCCATGTAGACCTGAGGGTTTGCTCTGCCTTTCTTAGCAGGTGGCTCACCCTGATAACACACACACACACACACACACACACACACACACACACGACACAGAAATAATAAATCATACCCACATGCGTAATTTTTTTCTTCAATTCAACAATCTCTGCTCGTCTTTTTGTTCTCACCTCCTGGCTCGTGGTTTTAGTTGCGTCTCCAGTTGACTCCGCCTCCTCGGCTTCTTCAGTCGTCTTTCCTGAGAACTTCTTCAGCCAATCATCATCAGACCAGACTGTGAATATTTAAAAATAAAAAGGATGCATAAATTACTAAGTATACACCAGAATTTTCGAAAGATGTCGCCCCCTAGTGGCTGCCCTATTGCGCTGATACACTATAAGGAATAAAGTTTGTCCTATGAAAAGTCTTACGTTTGTTTGTTTTTATCGGTTGATTAATCGATTATCAGCAACTACGATCTGATTAAAATACAGTAAATCTGCAATTCATAGGGGAGACATTTATAAACATCTCGTTAGGGGTCTCCGTCTCCACACCACTCTGCCTCCTTCAAACCAACCCTCCCCCTTTATCCTCAGCATTCTTGTACTGATATACCCCACGTTCCTCCTCTGCACATGATCAAACCAGCTCAATCTAACCTCTCTCACCCTGTCTCCAAAACGTCCTACCTGCCCGGTCCCTCTAATAAACTCGTTTCTAATCCTGTTCATCCTCATCACGTGCAGCATCTTCATCTCCTCCTTCTGAAGGTCCAACCAATCACAATCCGGTATTCACAACTACAGCGTTACATGGATAATGTTGCGTGTGAGTGTACTGACCAGGTCGAGACGAGCCCTCTTTAATCCTCATGGGTTTGGCGATGTTCACTCTGATGGTCCGACCGAAGAGCTCCGACTCGTTCTGAGAAACACAGAGACAGACATCGAGATGAGAAAATAACATCTGGTACCATTGTGAGTGGATGCAGTCGAACTGTTGCCCTCCGAGGCTTTTCCACTAAACTGCTGTAATATAAGACGGGTGTAGAGAACATCAGCTTCTTGATGAAACGCATACTTCTACTGCACCCGAAACCCGAAACCTGACACCAGACCTCAAGGTTCTTTCTGAGCGTCCCATTCCACATTTATAACCTCCACAATGGTGTTAGTATTCACATTCATCTCAAACATCTTTAATATCTCTATAGCAGACAACCTTCAACTCAAACCCATATGTTCATCAACAGCATGACCTTCTTCAGCAGTTTGAGCTACAGGAGCTCGTCTGCTCCTCACGTGCATCAATGATCCCCGTCGCCCCACGCCCCTGTCACCGGTTCACTACTGTTCCTTCCTTGGAGCACTTTTGATAGATTCTGACCACTGCAGACCAGGAACATCCCACAAGAGCTGCAGTTTTGAAACAAATTTCAAACAAACTTCTTTCACGTCGTCATTATGGGGTTTTGTTTGTAAAAAATGAATTTAATCCGTTTTAGAATAAAACTAACAAAAAATGTGGAGAAAGTGAAGCCCTGAAGACCTTCTGGATTTTTCCAGAAATCCTTTATATTTAATTATTGTACATATTTACACACGTCTCTGCGTATAAACTTTGTCCCGGTGCTTCTGATGGAGATGTTAGACTGAGTTTAGTTGCAGTACCTGTACTGTGCAATCACAAAGCTGTATCTATCTCATGTGAAGGACATGTCGAGAACCTCTCCCTGGAACTCTTTCATCCAATGGTTGGAAACTCAATGCTGGAATAATTCACATAAAACATCACTGAATTGAGTCTCACCATGTTATCGATGGCTGCTGCAGCATCCTGAAGAGAAACAAAAAACAAACAAAGATCCGGTTAGATCTCGAATTAAAGGTCAGGAGCAGATGGTGTGCGGCAGGAACCCGAGTGAAGTTCTCACCTCAGCCAGCTCAAACTCGATGAAGGCAAAACCACGATGCTTCTCTGTGAGGACGAAAATCAAAATCTGAGAACACTGAACATCATCACAAGGTCACGGTTCAAATGTGGTTCCTACACAAACATGGTGGCTGTGAAACGTACGGAGACACGCACACGTTCCTTTAGTTTCTACAAACAAACTCGGTCATCTAACATATGAAGACACCAAACAAAGATCTATAAACATCCAGATGTTTCCATTTATTACCACAGAAAAATCCTTCAGCATCATCACGTGTCGTTTCTCCAAACGTTCAGCTGAAACACTTTGCTGTGTCTCTTGTTAAACTAGATGTTCTTCACTAGATAGAGATCTTTCATGTGATTCAGTTCATCCCAGAGCAGGTGGTTCCATGATAGACGACTGTCTGTCTGCTCATGGCTGAAGAACCGTAGTCCAGACAAAGCTGCATGGTGTTGAAGTATTGAAAAGGTTGCCATGTTGGTTCCTTTCACGTTCTGGAATAAGTCTCAAACCTTCCCTGCTCCAAAACCACTAAACCTTCACCTCCATGTGTGAGTGTGGGGGTGAGGGAGTCTGATCACATCTTCTCTCCTGCTCTCCGTCTCACACAAGTTCTGCTGTTAGAGACATAAACGTCCCATTTGGACGCCACAGAACTTCATTCACTGATTCACTGTCCAACTCTTGTGGGTTTTTGTGCATAGAAACAAAAGGAACGTGCACGAGTCCCTCAAAAACCCTAAAAGACCCCTCACATTCCAGCAACCGTTTTAGCATCTTCTCAGGGGAATATAATAGAAATGAAACTTGGATATAGTTTTAGATTAGATTTAGAGTCGTCAATGTGCAGGTTGTGCATCAGTACAGATTTACTGAAAAACTAAATAACTGGCAACTAAAGTGAGTCCACCCTCAGTGAACGTGTCACAACTGTCCAAAGTGTGAATATTGTGTGGAGCACATTGTTATCTAACACTGCTTTACTCCTCCTGGGTGTGGAACTCAGAGCTGCACAGGTTGTTGCTGGGATCCTCTTCCACTACTCCATAACATCATCACAGAGCTGCTGGAGGTTACACACATGGAGCTTCTCCACCTTCTGCTTGAGGTCCATAAGCACTCAATAGGGTTCAGTTTTCATCTTGGTGTGTGCTTGTGGTCGTTATTATGTTGGAAACCTGTGGTTCAACCCCAGTTTCTGAAGGAAGAGCATCATGTACATGTTGGAATCCATGTTTTCCTCAATGAACCGCAGCTCCACAGTACCAGCAGCACTGATGCAACCCCAGACCATGATGACACCACCACCATGCTTGTAGGCAGGAGACAATTTTCTTGGTTCTCCTCACCAGGGCATCTCCACACATGATGGACATCATCTGAGCCAAACAAGTTTATCTTTGTCTCATCAGATCACAGGACATGGTTCCAGTAACTCATGTGCTGCAGCATGCGTCTGTTTTATGAAGCAGCAGACGCACAGCACGAGGACTCGGCTTCTCTGATGGACTCTGTTCTGAGTGGAACCCGTGTTGGAGAACTTTAATGTATGACCCTGAACACTGCACTGTAACTCGGTTTCAGGGTGATACTGATCTTCTCACAGCCTCGGCATCTTAGTGGAGAGAAACAGTAATAATTCTCACATCCTCAGAGACTCTTTACCATGAGGTCCATGTAGAACATCCAGTGGTCAGTGTGAGAGAATCGACTCAAAGCTCCACATTGTAACTGCTCTAATAGAAGATACACACGTATGTCTGGTCCTGACAAGCAGACAAGAACATGATGAGGAGGACGTGTGGCTTCGCATCGTTACACCACGTACAGCAGGTATCACTGAGGGTGGACTCACTTCTGTTGGCAGTTATTTAGACAATAATGGCAGCATGTGTATATATTAATATCACAACCACAGAGGTTATTATTATTATTATTATTATTATTGTACCAGTTTCATAGTCCAGAGGGATCTGAATATCTGTAACATCACCGAACGGAATAAATGCTGCGTGTAACACTTTCTCATCCACTTCTTCTGCCAAACCACCTGAAAAATAAAATCATAAAATGTGTTCAATTTAATAATCAATAAATTAATGTGTTTCACCAAAGAATGAAAACATCCACAGCCTTCAGATTATTGCACCATAAAAAGTATTAAATGATAATAATATTTATTAAATGCCTAGTTTTGTTTATCATAACAGAAGGAATACATTTGAGGAAAATGCCATTAACAGGGAAAAGATTTTAAAAGCATAAAATATCATTAAAAAAAAAATCATAAAAAAAGTAATAAATAAAAACGCAAAACAAGCCGGTTTTTTTAAAACGAAGGTAATCTCATATAAACAAAATAAGTATTATATTTAAGTATTATTTTAAACACATGTAAAGAAAGTAATACCTAATGGTTTACAAAAATAAACAAATAAAAAACCCGAAAATCTATTATACTCACTGTTTTGCGTTTCTTTGCTATATATTTTTTGTATCAAGTAAATAATAATATGCAAATCCCTAATAATATATTATTAAAGATGACTAAACTATTACTTATTCATGAAACATAAAAACGAGCCAAAATAATATCAAAAATAAAACTTACCGACATACAGCACACGTTTGACCGCCGCCATCTTTGTTTTAACCTTTCACCTCGGAACTATACTTTCTCCGCCTTTTTTTTTCTTCTCACCCGTAATGAAGCAAATCCCGCCTCCTTGACACTGATTGGTTACTCCGAGTTAAACATTCTGAGTTATAATTGGTGCATGGGTTTAAACTGAAATCTGATTGGGCAATTTATACGTCTGTTAAGTCACTTTCGCAGACCGGAAGACTGGAAAAAAAAATGGCTAAAAAAGCTATAAGGAGGAAATAGATTTGTTTATATTTTACTCGCTTTATTAATAGATTAATGTTTTTTCGAGTAATGTAGAAGTTTTAGCTGCCTTGATTTTGCTGGTTTAGGAGGCGGGTTTAGGCGGAGATGAGGTGTGAAAAAATGTGGTTGTGTTACTCTTCCGCCCTCTTGCGTTGTGGCGTAGAAATGCTCCTGAGACATTATTTTTATATTCATTCATCCTAAACTTTTTAGTGCAAAACTTTACACACACTGACTTATAGAAATATTTAAATGAACTGGATTTTTTTTTTTTTTTTTTTAATACATTTATAGAGAGTTTGCAGAGAAACTAGAAAGTCAACAATGAAATGTTTCCACCATTTTTTGGTCTTTATTTCAATTTCATTCCTTAATTAAAGCTTTTTCAAATCAAAAACTGTTTTTCCCATCTTACTGCTTAATTAATAAAACTGAGCCATTATGGGGGTAAGGGCCTTCCTCAGGGGCCCAGGGGTGGCATCTTGGTACACGCTGCGTACATGCTAAAGTGTGTTTTGTGTGAAAAATTTCAGATTTTGCAAAAAGAATCAGTAAGGTGAATTACATTTATTCATTTCTGTAATCTAGTAGGTTTTTTTTAAGTACTTTTTGAAGTGTTTTTTAAATCTTTCATTTTACTTTGAAGTATGTCCTGTTTAAAGTTTTGTAATTAACTACATTTGAAATTGTATCAGTTACTGAGTGAAAAAATAAATCAATAAAATAATGAAAGGGGGAAAAAAACGTGCCCCGGAAACTACGATCGATCGATGGATGGAAAATAAACTCACAAGATAGAAAAGATGCAGACGGACAAGACGGACGGCAGTGACGCAGACGCAGACGCAGCTGAAAGAGAAATGCGATCGATTCGAACCAGTTTTGATTGAGCGTCTTTTTACTTTCATCTGAGTAGATTTTTGGACCCATAACTGATTCTTAAATAAAATTTCAGTAAAGTAACAGTAAAAAGTAACTTTAACTTCAGTAGAATATTTTATTACTCTTTATACATCTGGTCAGATGTTTGTTGGGTTCCAATGTAAGAAGCTCAGCTACAGTATAGTTTGATGATCTCCAAACAGTAAGATGTTTAATGGTTTCCTGATGGTTTCCATCATGAGAAGCTCAGCTACAGTATAGTTTGATGATCTCCAAACAGTAAGATGTTTGATGGTTTCCATCGTGAGAAGGTCAGTTATAGTTTGAAGGTTTCCTCTACTGTAAGTATGACCGTGGACTTTGTCCCAAGTGAAGCCTCAGTGATATCTTGTGTAAGTCAGTGTGATTTCTGATTTTCACCATTATGTTCCATGTGACTTTTTGAAGAAAATAAAATGGTAGCAGGAAATGTAAAAAGTATGTGTCACACAGTTTGTTTGAAGAAGGTATACATGGAACTTGAACCTGGAGAAGGACCACCTGGCTTTGTTTGCTGAATAAAGTCTCATTATTGGCATCACAGCCCAGGATTCTTGAACATCTTTACTAAATTTGTCACTTGTAGACACTCAAGAAGAAGAACATGGGAGAGAATGCATGGGAGAATGTACCACACAGAAGATGCAACACTTCAGGACCAGAGGACCAGCTGTAGACCTGCATCTGAAGGACAAAGGACACACATTTGAGAAAGACAGATGCTTTGAGAGAGGAGTAAAGGAGGTCATGAATGTCTAGGTTGAAAAATCCAATTTCTCCTGTTTTTCATGCTGTTCTCTTTCATCTATCTTGAAGATCAAGAACTTCTTCAGTCCACCAGAAAAAACACACCGAATGACCCCAAATGCACACATTCCTCTGATCTTCACCACACTATACTTCTCCACGCTCCCCCCCCCCCCATCTCTGGGGTAGATACAACCTAACAACTCCACACACTCATCTCCCCCATGTTCCACAGGGCCATCCAAGGAGAGGAGGATCCTCGACCCTGGAGCATACAGATTTTGGGGAATCCCTCAGATGGAAGATCTTCAAAGACAAATCAAAGAAAGACACTGATGATCTGAACAGAGGGACACAAAAACGTTTGAAATCAGTATCCCTTTATTTAGAAGGCCACACCACCCAGAGTTTAAGGAACCAGCTAAGCACGCAGACACACACACACACACACACACACACACACACACACACACACACACACACACACACCTCTCTCCAAGTTCAATGGCCTCATAGAAAAAAGGGTTCTGTCAGTCCTGGCCACACGTCCCCAGGTTTAAAGAGGTTTTAAATAGTGTATGATTCTGATTTAAAAACGAGTACAGAGTTAGAAAAGTTCAACCCTGCAGTAAAACCTTCACGTTTGTTTTTGACTTTCGTTTTTACTCTTTTTTTAAAATAGATTTTTTTTAATATATATATTTGTATTTATCCGGTTGTGAAAGCAGGCATCAGCAGGCATCGTTCTTTCTTTTCTTCTTGAACCTTCACCGCGGTCTGGAAGAAGAAAAGAAAAATCTGTTAGAAATGTCTGTTGAAGGAAAAATTTCCTGTCTTTTCCAGCCGTTTGTCAAATTGTACTTTACAGCACAGTGAAATTCTTGCTTCGGGGTACAGCGCCCCCTGGAGCATAGAGGGTTAGAAAACTTGCTCAACTGAGACTTAAACCATTGACTTTCTGATCAGTACCCCAGAGCCATCACTGAATTCAGAACTTCCCAGCTTTCACATAGATCAGAGAGGATTAATTGGCCTTGCTCAAGGGCCCGAAAGTGGCAGATAGGTAGTGCTGGGGCTTGAACCCCCAACCTCATGATCAGTAACCCAGAGCTTTAGCAACTACCCAGTTTTCGCATATCCCAGCATGTCAGAAAGCACAGGGTCAGTCATGGTATGGTTCCCCCAGAGTAGATAGAGTTACGGGCCTTGTTCAAGGGGCCCAGAATTGAGGCTTGGTGATTCTGGGGCTTTGACCCTCAAACCTTTTGATCAGTAACCCAAAGCCTTAACCACCTTCATGCTTTCACATATATCAGGCATGATACAGCTCTCCTGGAGCAGATAGGGTTGGCAAAAAGTTGGCATCTCCAAAATCTTCTTTCCATGGGTTGGAGTGGAAGATCTCCTGCTATGGAGCTCCAACATTACTGAATACCTTTGGAATAATTTGGAACATCACCTCACCTGCATCAGTACCTGAATTTACTAACACCCTGAAACATCTTCCCAGAAGACTGGAGCTTATTAGCCTACAATCAGGTGTCCACAAACTTTTGGGCACAGTTTATACCGTATTGGGTGAAGTCGGACGCGGGTTACCGTTTGGACCGTAGGGTCTCCACGTCAAGATGTAGCAGTGGTAGCGACTACTCCGGCTTTTTGCGTCGCGTCCTTCTTCGCCTGGTGAGCCTGAAGCACAGCGACGGCCTCCTCCACCTGCAAACACACGTGAACCAAGCAGGAGCCAAAATCTGAATCATCTTAACTATTTTTGAACGTTTATAAAACAAGCCGGTTCCTGTCATCGCTTATGTACAAGCAGCTACAAACAACCTTCTCCACATAAAAACCTCTGTCAGTTTCTTCAAGTTCTCTCTTTCTTAAAGTTACTACAAAAACCCGCAGCTTGCCATTTTTCCAGGAAAAATTTAGAGCTCTTCTTGAATATCTTGTGTACACGTGTAGGTTCTGACCTTGGAGCGCAGAGACTCGTGGGACTCGAGCATGTGCAGGAGCTCTGAGTTATCAATCTCCAGCAGCATCCCTGTGATCTTCCCCGCCAGACTCGGGTGCATGGCCTGGATCAGCGGGAACAGACGCTCACCTGAGACCGAGACAGAAGAAATGAGAAGAATGAGAGAGGTGAAGAAGAGGTACAACAGAGGAAGATGTAGGTAAAGAAATAGAGGAGGGAAAAAGAGACAGATAAAAGTAAAGATGGTTAATAATAAGTTCAAACTTGAGAGAATGAGTGAGAAGAACACAGAAGAAGAAGCGAGAAAAAAAGAGAGAAGAGCAAAAACTTAATGTGGGTTAAGAGCAGTCAGGTTTATTGATCTGTGTGTGTGTGTGTGTGTGTGTGTGTGTGTGTGTGTGTGTGTATGTCTATGTGTGTGTGTGTGTGTGTGTGTGTGTGTGTGTGTGTGTGTGTGTGTGTGTGTAGGTATGATTGTACGCATTAAACTGGTGGTCCCCAATCTACAGCCGACAAGCCGAATACGTCCCCAACCCCAACACCCCCATGGCCCTCTGAACAATGCCAAAGACATTTTTTTTAAATGTCATTTTAAATATATGTTTTACTCATATCATTTCTGTATTTGATAATAAAGTTTGATTTTCAAACTAAAATGTGCTTTTTTTTTGTTATTGATAGAGGTTGATTGCCGAACTCGCAAACATCCCGAACCATCTAGAGACGTACCAGTGCCATTTGGATCCCGCTACATGTGTGGAGTTTTGACATTGGACCTCCTGGAGTGTTTAAAGGCTCTGGCATGGAGAAGCTGATGCTGGATCTGTGATGATCACAAATGCTGAGCTTATAAAACTAGGAGCTACTAACCATATAGACTGTAGAAGACTGTAGAAAAAACATCACTTATAATCTTATACTCCAGTACTCATGTTAGTTCTCACTGTCCAGTGTTCTTTATTGTTGAAAGATTTATGATCAAACTCTTGATGTCACCCAAATGAGGATGAGGTTCCCCTTTCGAGTCTGGTTCCTCTCAAGGTTTCTTCCTCATAACATCTAAGGGAGTTTTTCCTTGCCACAGTCGCCACGGCTTCTCATCAGGGACAAATTCACACCATTCACCATCACTGTTGATTTGTGTAAAGCTGCTTTGAGACAATGTCTGTTGTGAAAAGCGCAATACAAATAAACTTGACTTGACTTGATTGCTGGAATGGCAAAAAATACTGATAGTTTTTCCGGGTTCCGGTCCGCTGTGATTACGAGAGTGGCCTCTAGAGGTAAAAAACTGACTGCACATGCTGGGTGTTTTTACACGTGAGACTGTGCGCTGCACGGAGAGCACAATATAAAATTTCTTACTTACAATTGGTTAATTATATAATAAGATTTATAAATTATTATATTTGCATTTTTTTATTTAGCACATTTTCATGATTTAGTTCTGTTTTGTTCAGAACTATTTTACATTTGTTTGTGTTTTATCCAGTATCCATCGGAGGATTAATCGGTTATCGGCAAGTACGATCCGAACCTCACTCTCGGTATCCGTAAAATCCGCTTTCAGTCGACCTCTAGTTATTAACGTAAGATAATTATTTGTTATTTACCCAACAACCACATGCATAAGTAAGTAAATGTTTTGAGCAATGAATATGAAGAAATGTGATTTATGATAATAATAATGAGCTTTTAATAGACTGCTGAAACGTGAAGCTCATTTGTCTGTACGGTGCAATAAACTAAACTTTCTTTCGGCTTCTCCCGTTAGGGGTCGCCACAGCGGATCCTCCGCATGTTAGATTTGGCACGTTTTTACGCTGGATGCCCTTCCTAACGCAACCCTCCCCAATTTATCCGGGCTTGGGACCGGCACTAAGAGTGGCTGGGGTTGGTTCCCTGACTGGGGATCGAACCCGGGTCGCAGCGGTGAGAGCACCGCATCCTAACCACTAGACCACCAGGGGACCACGCAATAAACTAATAAACTAATGATAATAAAATGATGTGGCCCTCACAAAAAATAAAGTTTGGGGACCCCTGCATTAAACTATCTGTACCACTCACCCAACATCTGCTTCTGTTCCTGAGGAGGAGCTGCAGCGAGCATGGAGGCAGTCAGAGGCTCCTGACCCTGTACATGCACTGCTGGCTGGGCCTGAAAACACAAACGCAGATATACACGCTTTAATACACAACCCCATCTACCTTTTCATCGGGGTGAAAACCTACTATATAGTACACTTATGTGTACGATTAATGAATATTGAACAATAAAGGAGTAAAAAGCAGACCTATTGGTTCGGGTTGCTGATTCCGACTCCCAGTGAAATCTTATGCTATTGGTTTGTTTGTTACTTGGAATGTTTTCTCAGCACCGGTGCTGCTACGTGAATACGACGCATCACAACACTACGGAGACCGAGGCGTGTCCCGAGAGTCACATAGAATACAGATTAACATGGCAGAGGCAGAGCTGTAACTTCCTGCAGACACAACAGGAAAAGAACGTCTGGGTTTATTTCATCTTTTTTGTTTTGTTTTTTTTTGCACTACAAAGGCGTATGTGAAAGGGACATGCGCTAGAAGTCAGAAGGCGCTTTTTAGGTAAATTGATGATTGATGCAAAGTGCACAACATCAAATTTTTACCATTAAATCGCATTGTGTTGAATGGAATTGAAATGGGCTCGTACTGCATCGTAATAGGGGGAATCGTATCATATCACATCAGTAGCTGCTCCATATGTATCTTTAATTCATCGTATCGTTTGCTGTGCATCGAGATGAGAATCGCATCTGCCTTAGTTATGGACGTTGTTCTGATCCACTCGCTCCAGCACCTCCTCATTGATATTTGCTCTGTAGTGATCCTAGTAGGGGGCTAATACTTACGTACATTTACAATGGCTAATAGAGCTGTGCTGAAACCTACCTGCTGTAAGGTGATAGGTTGGATTGCTTGAGGCTGGGTGTTGCGCACCGCGGTGGCGTATTTGTAAGGCGGCATGGCACGGGGCGTGGTTACGCCGAGTCCAGGGCGAGCCCCCATGGGCTGACCGCTGCCAGCTGCGAAGCAGAGCGGAACAGAAAAGTGTTAAATCCATAGCAGTTATCATGCAGGAGGAGAAAGCCGTGCTAGCACGATGAGCAGGTGGTAAGTGGGGTTCGCTCACCCCCTCTCTGTGCACCTGTTGGCATGGCGCGAGGTCCCTGGGTGTTGGTGGGGGCCATGTGACGGATGTTGGCACGTGGGCCGGGTTGGCGCAGGGAGTTGGGTACACCTTGGAAGCCTCCCTGACCTCTGACACCCTGCTGCTGCCAGCGGGGGTTTGGCCTCATCTGGGCGAGCTGACTGGGGGCGTAGTACGTCGTTCTGTTCTGCGCCTGTGGGATTGTGGGATACGTAACAAACACAAACTCAAATAATTCACTGGATTTGCGTTATCTTGAACAAAACTGGGTCACGATTTTTATCTGATCCATAATTAATATCAGATCATCACATAAACGATTTTCGGGATAAAAGGCTAACAGCATGGCTCTAAGATGGATACTAAGATGACTCCAGGCTTTCCATTTAACAAAGGCTATTGCTAATACTCTTCAATTTAGCTAATAGTAACTTTTCACTTTTTACATGATGCTTTTCACTTTCCAGAGAACTAATGCTAATACTCTTTTCACAAGTGCAGATGCTAATACCTGTTACTTTTTACAAGAACTAATGCTTATACTCATCACATGAGCTAAAGAGAATGCCAATCACTCTTCCCAAGAGCTAATGCTAATACTTTTCACTTTCTAGGAAAGGCTAATACTCCCCTCCTGCATCGTGACATGCATGTATCCCAGGAGCCTCCAGTGTCATTAATCTCCATCCATTTTTGGGAAAGTTTTTGGAGCCTCCTCTGTGTCAAAAACAAGTTACTGTGGAAAGGATAATGCTTTGCTTTATAAAGCCGTTAGCTGCATGCTGCCTGTGGGTTACAGAAGTACAGAGGACTTGCCTGCGGTACGGCGGGCATGAAGTATCCGCTGGTGGGCTGGAACTGGTTGATGATGGCGTTAGCAGGCATGGCCCTCATCCCTGCGATGCGCTGCATGTACTGGTTGGTCAGATGAGCTTTACGCTCCTCCTTGCGCTGAGCTAGCGCCACGTACAGCGGCTTGGAGCCCACGATGCGTCCGTTCATCTCCGTCACCGCCTTGGTGGCCTCTTCAGGAGAGGAGAAGCACACAAAGCCGAAACCTTTCGAGCGTCCTTCCTCCAGCATCACCTAGCGCCGGTCAAACAAACACAGTGACTCCATAAGTATTTGGACAGCGGGAGGTTCCAACAACATCCCCGTTTACCACCACAACAGAAGAAGCAATCAGGAAAGTGTAGATACTGATCTTTATTTTCTTAAGGTTTAACAAAAATATTGCAGTAACCGTAATCCTTATTATTGTTTTTTAATTTTTATTTTTGCAGGTTCAAAAGTAATTGGTCAAACAAGCAGTCATGAATATTAGGATTTTATTCTGGGTGTCTTCCCAAAAAAGACAACCAAAAGAAGGGTGTCTTTTAAAACAATTTTCCACTTCTTTACTGCAGCTGACTTCAGTTGCTACTCATGTGTGACTTTAAGATTTGTCTTCAATGGTTGACGAACATCTCAGGTTGCCTTTACTCTACCGATTCGGTCATTCGTCGTCTCCTTCCTATCAGTTTTGCAGCATCCTCTGTGTCAAAAACAAGTTACTGTGGAAAGGATAATGCTTTGCTTTATAAAGCCGTTAGCTGCATGCTGCCTGTGGGTTACAGAAGTACAGAGGACTTGCCTGCGGTACGGCGGGCATGAAGTATCCGCTGGTGGGCTGGAACTGGTTGATGATGGCGTTAGCAGGCATGGCCCTCATCCCTGCGATGCGCTGCATGTACTGGTTGGTCAGATGAGCTTTACGCTCCTCCTTGCGCTGAGCTAGCGCCACGTACAGCGGCTTGGAGCCCACGATGCGTCCGTTCATCTCCGTCACCGCCTTGGTGGCCTCTTCAGGAGAGGAGAAGCACACAAAGCCGAAACCTTTCGAGCGTCCTTCCTCCAGCATCACCTAGCGCCGGTCAAACAAACACAGTGACTCCATAAGTATTTGGACAGCGGGAGGTTCCAACAACATCCCCGTTTACCACCACAACAGAAGAAGCAATCAGGAAAGTGTAGATACTGATCTTTATTTTCTTAAGGTTTAACAAAAATATTGCAGTAACCGTAATCCTTATTATTGTTTTTTATTTTTTATTTTTGCAGGTTCAAAAGTAATTGGTCAAACAAGCAGTCATGAATATTAGGATTTTATTCTGGGTGTCTTCCCAAAAAAGACAACCAAAAGAAGGGTGTCTTTTAAAACAATTTTCCACTTCTTTACTGCAGCTGACTTCAGTTGCTACTCATGTGTGACTTTAAGATTTGTCTTCAATGGTTGACGAACATCTCAGGTTGCCTTTACTCTACCGATTCGGTCATTCGTCGTCTCCTTCCTATCAGTTTTGCAGCATTTGTCTGAGTCTGATCCTGAAGTATCGCTTGATAAACTTCAGAATTCATCCTGCTACTTCTATAAAAACTTACTTCAGGGGTCCCCAAACTACGGCCTGCAAGCTGAATATGTCCTCATACACCCCCACATTTGGTATTTTTGATGTTTTTGATGTTCTTTTCCAGTTTTTGATGAGAGACAAAAGAACAATATGGAGAAGAAAAGGAAGGGCTCATGATCCTTATATTGAAAAAAATTTTTATATATATATATATATATATATATATATATATATATATATATATATATATAAAATTTTTTCAATATAAGGATCATGAGCCCTTCCTTTCTTCTCCATATTGTTTCTTTGTCTCTCATCAAAAAATGGGCAGGCTTTTTTTATATGTTTGTAAACAGTTTATTCTGAACTTTATTGTCCTTAAAACTTACCAGTTGTTTGCATCTTGAAAATAAAAACTATGTATTTATTTAATTCAACAATCCTAATAGTATTTATAACCATTCTGTTTCCGCACAATACTATTCTTTAAATCTTCCCTTTTGCTACAAAGCTATATAAATAAACTGGTTCAAGGTGGAGGTTGGACTGCATAAAGGATCGGCTCTGAGCCCTATATATATATATATATGTATATATATATATATATATATATATATATATATATATATATATATATATATATATATATATATATACAGTGAGGAAAATAAGTATTTGAACACCCTGTTAGTTTGCAAGTTCTCCCACTTAGAAATCATGGAGGGGTCTGAAATTGTCATCGTAGCTGCATGTCCACTGTAAGAGACATAATCTAAAAAAAAAATCCAGAAATCACAATATATGATTCTTAAACTATTTATTTGTATGATACAGCTGCAAATAAGTATTTGAACACCTGTCTATCAGCTAGAATTCTGGCCCTTAAAGACCTGTTAGTCTGCCTTTAAAATGTCCACCTCCACTACATTTATTATCCTACATTAGATGCACCTGTTTGAGGTCGTTAGCTGCATAAAGACACCTGTCCACCCCATACAATCCGTAAGAATCCAACTACTAACATGGCCAAGACCAAAGAGCTGTCCAAAGACACTAGAGACAAAATTGTACACCTCCAAAAGGCTGGAAAGGGCTACGGGGAAATTGCCAAGCAGCTTGGTGAAAAAAGGTCCACTGTTGGAGCAATCATTAGCAAATGGAAGAAGCATGACTGTCAATCTCCCTTGGACTGGGGCTCCATGCAAGATCTCACCTCGTGGGGTCTTAATGATCCTAAGGAAGGTGAGAAATCAGCCCAGAACTACACGGGAGGAGCTGGTCAATGACCTGAAAAGAGCTGGGACCACCGTTTCAAAGGTTACTGTTGGTAATACACTGAGACGTCATGGTTTGAAATCATGCATGGCACGGAAGGTTCCCCTGCTTAAATCAGCACATGTCCAGGCACGTCTTAAGTTTGCCAATGACCATTTGGATGATCCAGAGGAGTCATGGGAGAAAGTCATGTGGTCAGATGAGACCAAAATAGAACTTTTGGGTCATAATTCCACTAAACGTGTTTGGAGGAAGAAGAATGATGAGTACCATCCTAAGAACACCATCCCTACTGTGAAGCATGGGGGTGGTAGCATCATGCTTTGGGGTTGTTTTTCTGCACATGGGACAGAGCGACTGCACTGTATTAAGAAGAGGATGACCGGGGCCATGTATTGCGAGATTTTGGGGAACAACCTCCTTCCCTCAGTTAGAGCATTGAAGATGGGTCGAGGCTGGGTCTTCCAACATGACAATGACCTGAAGCACACAGCCAGGATAACCAAGGAGTGGCTCTGTAAGAAGCATATCAAGGTTCTGGCATGGCCTAGCCAGTCTCCAGACCTAAACCCAATAGAGAATCTTTGGAGGGAGCTCAAACTCCGTGTTTCTCAGCGACAGGCCAGAAACCTGACTGATCTAGAGAAGATCTGTGTGGAGGTGGGCCAAAATCCCTCCTGCAGTGTGTGCAAACCTGGTGAAAACTACAGGAAACGTTTGACCTCTGTAATTGCAAACAAAGGCTACTGTACCAAATATTAACATTGACTTTCTCAGGTGTTCAAATACTTATTTGCAGCTGTATCATACAAATAAATAGTTTAAAAATCATACATTGTGATTTCTAGATAATTTTTTTTAGATTATGTCTCTCATAGTGGACATGCAACTACGATGACAATTTCAGACCCCTCCATGATTTCTAAGTGGGAGAACTCGCAAAATAGCAGGGTGTTCAAATACTTATTTTCCTCACTGTATATATATATATATATATATATATATATATATATATATATATATATATATATATATATATATATGCGAGCACTGACCTTGGCGCTGGTGATGGAGCCAAACGGAGAGAATTCTTTACGCAGTTTCTCATCGTCAATGGTGTCATCCAGATTTTTGATGTATAAGTTCACACCCTGTAAATAAACATCACTGTTAAGTAACTTAAGGATAAAAAGATGTCAGTTTGCATGATGCTAACTGGTGGTCATTAGATCAAAAGACTTTGTTAGCAATCAGAGCTACCTGGTATCTGCTGATTCTCTCCTGCTTGAGCTGCTCGAACTTCCTCTTCAGCTCGGCTTGTCTCTCCATCTTCTTCTGGGCGCGTCCTACAAACACGGCCTTACCGTTCAGCTCCGTGCCATTCATCTCCTCCACTGCCTGGGAGTGGAAGAGTACACTGCTCTTATTCCAACCATTATTCCATCCATCCATCCATCCATCCATCCATCCATCCATCCATCCATCCATCCATCCATCCATCCATCTATCTATCTATCTATCTATCTATCTATCTATCTATCTATCTATCTATCTATCTATCTATCCATCCATCCATCCATCCATCCATCCATCCATCCATCCATCCATCATCCATTGATACATTTCTCTGTGTAACCATTTCTTTTCACTTATACCTTTATCTAACCATCGATCCATCCATCCATCCATCCATCCATCCATCCATCCATCCATCCATCCATCCACTTCTCCAGAATTTCTACATTTTTCATTTTCCATCTCTTATCCACCCATCTATTTATTCATATACTCATCCATCCATTAATCCATCCATCCATCCTTCCATCCATCCATCCATCCATTAGGCCATTCTTTCATTAATCCGTCCCTCCATCATCCTTTTGTTTTACAATTCTCTGTCTAATCGTTTTTCATTCATCTATTTATCTAACCATCCATCTATCCACCACTCCATTCTTTCTTTTCCACATTTATTTATTTTTCATCCATTGTCCACCCATCTATTTATTCATACACTCAGACATCCATCTATTCATTCATCCATTCATCTGTCCATACATACAAACATCCTTTCTGTAATTCATATATTTATATGTGTATCCATTCTGTTCATTCCATTCATCTATCCACCCATCCTGTCTTTCATTCATACATTTATTCATCTATCCATCCATCCATCCTTTCTTTCTTTCTTTCTTTCTTTCTTTCTTTCTTTCTTTCTTTCTTCTTTCTTTCTTTCTTTCTATCTACCTATCTATCTATCTATCTATCTATCTATCTATCTATCTATCTATCTATCTATCTATCTATCTATCTATCTATCCATCCATCCATCCATCCATCCATTCATCCATCTTTCAAATTTTCCATCCATCCATCCATCCATCCATCCATCCATCCATCCATCCATCCATCCATCCATCCATCCATCTCTCAAATTTTCCATCCATCCATCCATCCATCCATCCATCCATCCATCCATCTATCCATCCATCAATCTCTCAATCACACACATGGCCACACATCCAGCTATGCATTATTCTAAGCATTAATTTCATCCATCTATCAATCCTTCCATCCTTCCAAATGTCCATTTTGTCAGACATCATTTTAGCTACGCATCCTTTATATATCCATCTATTGGATCTAAATGGATCTTTAAATACTGATGTAATAAAACGACACAGGAATCTATGATTACATAAGTCTATTAGAGCCTTGTAGCTATGACGCAGCATATTTTCTGCTCGTCCTCACAGAGGGTTTCTACTGCACCTTGTTAGCGTCTTCATGTTTCTCGTAGCTGACGAAGCCAAATCCTCGTGATTTACCCATGGGATCAGTCATCACTTTCACACTCAGAGTTTTACCTGCACACCACAAAAAAGACATAGAGAAAAGTTCAGGTGGACGAAAAAGCACTTGAAGTTTCCAACTATACACACTTTTCCCCAGAGTTTTCACTGGAACTGGGACACCTGGGCACAAAGCCAGCTCCATGAAGATACACTTTACATGGATTAGAGTGGAAGATCTCCTGCTTTAGAGCTCTGACCTCAACCCAGGTCTCCTACATCAGTACTTGACTTTACTAACACCCTTGTGCCTGAATGAATCTTACTTAAATCGCCACAAAATCTAGTGGAACATCTTCTCAGAAGAGTGGATCTCATTAGAACAGCAAATGGGACTCAAGGTGGAATGGGATGTTCAGAAAGCAACTGTGGTCAGGTGACTTTGACCATAAAGTGTTATAAATTGAGTAATATTCAAAAAGTAATCATATTTATATGTCAAAAAATAGTTGAAAATTATATAAATTAATAATAATGAATAAATAATATACAAAGTTTGAAAAAATTAAAGGATTTAATAAATACATTTGACGTTCATTACACAAACTAATCAGAGTGCGTTACAAAGTGTTTTATCACAATCTTTGTGAAAAAAAAAGGAAGTAGAGATATAAAGCGTTGTCATAAAATGTGCCTAATCAGCGTTTAATAGATCCATCGATTCTCTGCATTTTCACAAAAAAGGTTGAAAAAATTTATGAAACAAATGCACTTTCTAAAAAAACCTTATATATATATATATATATATATATATATATATATATATATATATATATATATATATATATATATATATAATTAGCATTTAAAAAAGAATTTAAAATAAAGAATTATGGAAATATTCAACAAAAAAACTATTTGATCATTGAAAAAAATTAAATATTCAAAAATAAATAATACTTATTTAAAAAATCGGAATAAATAAATAAATAAATAAATAAATAAATGCACTGCTCGCTACCGTATTTATCGAAGATTTCTTTCAGACGGTCGTCGTCCATGTCGTCGCCGAAGTTCTTGATGTACACATTGGTGAACTCTTTGGCTTTGGCGCCGAGCTCGGCTTCTCTCTCCTTCCTGGACTTGAATCTCCCCACGAACCTGCACGTAAAAAAAGAACAAGACACATGCTTCGAGTGAAAGCAGAAGAGATTTGTGTCTAAGCTAACAACATAACAGGACAAGCCCGTGACCAGGTCACATAAACACACACACACACACACACACACACACACACACACACACACACACACACACACACACATAAACGGTACACTACCACTTATTTGCACAGACAGGCATTCAAAATTACAAACAGGCCACACCTCCTACATTATTAAATACAGCCACACCTCTTACATTATTAAATACAGCCACACCTCCTTTATAATTGTACAAAGGAATATAGGCCACGCCTCCTTAAATTATTATCGACAGGCACAGAAACCCTTACAAAGAACAATTGTTGTTTCCAAACTCGGACTTTACTACTCTGACTTTTATTTTGTAAAACCCAGTAAAATGCTTTGGTTAAACTCCGCCCCATCGATGCGTCCCTCGACCCCCTGCATGGACACTCACACCTTGCGGTCGTTCAGCAGCATGCCGTTCATCTTCTCGATGGCTCGGTCGGCAGCATCCTGCGTCTCGAAGTGCACGAAAGCATAGCCTTTAGATCCGTTCTCATCGCACACCACCTGCAGGAGGAAAAGTCTGGTTTCTGTTGGTCTGGTAAAGAGAAAAGCTGTGATGCTCAGCGTGGTCCTACCTTGCAGGACAGGATGTTTCCGAAGGCTGAGAAGGTATCGTACAGGGCCTTGTTGTCAATGGATTTGTCCAGATTTTTGATGAAGACGTTTCCCACTCCTGACTTGCGGAGCGACGGGTCTCGCTGGGACCACATGATCCTGATGGGCTTGCCTTTCACTACGTCGAAGTTCATCGTGTCCAGAGCTCTTTCAGCTGAAACACAAAACAAAAATTACACTTTTAAAATCAAACATTTTCTTCTCCAGAAGCCGATTAGACTTCTCAAAAAACGTTTTGGAGGTTGTTCCTCTGAGGTGGACCCTATTGAGAATCTATAGAACATCAAAAAATACTTTGGTATCAAATAATACCAACAAAATTTGCCCCTTTTGGGGACCATGTGGGGCCACTGCGGGCAGACCAGAGTAGTTCAGACTCACACCATTCCAACATGTTAACTTGCTGAGCAGCAACGATATAATGCTATACTCTCCACAATAGAGATCTCCAACAAAACAACACCACATAGATCCCTCAAAAGGCAGACCTGATGTGGGCCTGCATGGACATGGGGACATTCCCACCGAGGGTCCACAATGCTCTGAAACACCTTTTTTTTAAATTTTGTTATGTAGAAATCATTTGGATTTTGTATCAAGACCTTTAGCCAGGGTTCCTCCAGGGTTCCTCCAAGGTTCTTAAAGTGTTTGCTGGATACTTTACGGTTCTTCAATTCCAAAAAAACAATGAGCTGCATTTGATTACCGTTTAAATACAACATTCAATGATTCAAACACATAGATTTCAGCTTTATATCTCTCTAATATGAGTGTGTGTGTGTGTGTGTGTGTGTGTGTGTGTGTGTGTGTGTGTGTGTGTGTGTGTGTCAGTTTTTAATAATGTATTACTGGTTAATAAATATTTAAACATTGGTTTCGATGAGTCTGCATTTTCAGTGTGAGCTCTTACCACACAAACACACACACACACACACACACACACACACACACACACACACACACACTCACATACATACACCTAGCTACCTATCACTGGTTTTGAGGATGATCGCTTTACATAGTGGAAGAGTTACTAACACACACACACACACACACACACACACACACACACACACACACACACACACACACACATATGCCTCTCTCTTGTCTGCACTGCCATTCACACCCACAGCCTTCTTTTGTGCCATCATTATAAAACCACACACACACACACACACACACACACACACACACACACACACACACACACACACACACACACACACACTGTCTAGTTGACAAGTCAAAAGAGCCTGCTACCATCAGCAGTTTGTACAGTGAATGTTGAATGAAAGAGAAAAAGAGAGAAAGAAAGAGGGAGAGAGAGAGAGAGAGAGAGAGAGAGAGAGAGAGAGAGAGAGAGAGAAAGCAAGAAAGACACAGATGAGGAGAGACAAAGAGACATAGAGAGACAGAATCAGAAACAGTGAGAGAGACAGGCACAGAAAGAAAGAAAGAAAGAAAGAAAGAAAGAAAGAAAGAAAGAAAGAAAGAAAGAAAGAAAGATATACATACATACATATATATATATATATATATATATATATATATATATATATATATATATATAGAGAGAGAGAGAGAGAGAGAGAGAGAGAGAGAGAGAGAGAGAGAGAGAAACGGGGGACAATACCAGAGACAAAAAGCAAGACAGTAACTAAATAAAAATGAGACAAACAGAACACGGTGTAAATAAAAAGTGAGAGATGAGTAAGAGAGAAAAAAGAGAAAGGATTAATGATAAATTCCCCCTGGAGGACAGGTGGTTAAGGGCCTTGCTCAAGGGCCCAAGAGTAAAAGCTTGGCGATACCGGGGCTTGAACCCACAACATTCCGAGCCTTAAACACTAAGAGACCACCATTTATACATCGTATCTCTCTCTCTTTAATAAAACCATATTGTGGTGTGGCTTCTGGATGAACCAAAATCTACATTAGATCAATGAAAAACCATCCAGCGTTTCTCCTTTACATCATAACCATCATAAGCGCTAATCCGATACGATTGTTAGCGTAACCCGAGCGCCGCAGGCCGACAGTGACGGTGTCCAGCAGGCTGCGGCTCGTGTTGTTGGAGTGGTGCACTAGTTCAGGGTCTATATTTAGCCGAGCTAAAGCTGTGCTCTGGCAGCCGGAGCGAGCCGCATGCTTCCCTGCCCATTGATGGAGCTCAGACGCCTCGTACAAAAAAAAAAAAAAGAAAAAAAAAAAGTGTGTGACAACTGCTTCCATGCGCAGCTGGCGCACGCCGCCGCCGCCTCGCTTCACTCGGGGAGAGAGAAAACAACCCAGGAACTTTTTTCTCACCAAGATTTCCATCGAGGGCTTTAGCATAAGTCACAGATTTTCCCCTTTAGTTCATAAAATCTGTTCCTGAAGCTCATAAAGAGCTCATCACTGTATTTATGTCAGGAACTCTACTCTGATGCTAGCAAGAAGGAGTCGACTTCTCCAGAATTTGAAGGCTCCTCACTCTTCTTCGATGGTTTTTATACATTGGGATTAAGCGGCACTTTCATTAAAACAGAAGTCCAGTGGACTCCCAGCACCACCAAGGTGGGCCCTTGAGCAAGGCCCTTAACCCTGACCTGCTCAATTGGATCATGGCGTCTGCCAAATGCTGTGAATTTAATTGCACACAATTCGATCCATTCATATTTGTATCAATACAGTTTGGAGACTCGCTCTGAGTACTTTATTTATCCATCACCCACAATCACCTTCAAAACAGTCCCCTTGCACAGTTCTCCCAGTGTTCCTGACACATCTAGAAGGTGTCCTGGAAGTCTTCCTTTCTAAGCGATTCAGCGAGCCGGAGTAGAGGTGTGTGTGAAAGTGAGATCATGTGGATCGTTCTCCGACGATCATCATGCACAAGTTGCTGAATGGTTTTTCGGAAGTTGATCTTCCTGATCACTAATCTTCCAGACGTTCTTCCTGCTCTTGAAGCTCGAAACACCTCGAACGACTCGCCGCAGCGTCGCCGCGTGTCAAACGTACGTCGTGTCAAACATCTTTGTGTAACAGAACAGCACCGTTTATACCGCTAGTCTCAAACTTTTTGATACCAACTCATATACGATTACTGGAACATAGAGCGTATTCAGGAGTTCCCCAACAAGGCAGGGAATGCTTATGCCCCTTTTGCCCTCAGAATAAATTCAGAGATGTTTCACTCGATTCTGGTGTGTGCTTAGGGAGAATCGTGGAGATTCATTCAGGTGGGTGAGGTGAGGAGGCCTAGGGTGCAGTCAGCATTCACAATCATCATGTTCAATAGCCCTATAGCAGGAGATCTTCCACTCCAACCCAACGCAGATCTCCATAGAGCTACAGGTTTGGGTCTCAAGTGAAAGGAAAACATTCGATAGGTTTTATAGCTCTGTAGCAGGTCACATATTATTTACATTTATGGCATTTGGCAGACGCCCTTATCCAAAACGACTTACTTACTGAGCACTGGAGGGTTAAGAGCCGTGCTCAAGGGTCCAGCAGTGGCAGCTTAGTGGTGGTGGAGTTTGTGGTGAACCTGTGACCTTCCGATCCAAAGTCCAATGCCTTCACCACCAAGCCAATACCTCCTATAACTCATTCATACAATCTGAGCAGCTTTGGGATTAAGGGGACTTGTTTTGGGGCCCAGTAGAGGTACGTTGGTGTGGCGGGGATTACAGTACAGGGACGTCAGTGTTTTCAGACATTTATGTGGATGAGCAACTTTTGGGGGACGACTGAAAACGTGAAAGTGTGGACGAGGAAAGTATTTAGATGAAAACGCCGTCTTCAAATTTATCTGGATTACTGTACTTATATATAATTCATATACACCGAATTTTCCGGACTATAAGCCGCTACTTTTTTCCCACGCTTTGAACTCTGCGGCTTAAACAATGAAGCGGCTAATTTATGGATTTTTCCTGGGTTTTTCCCGGTTTCACAAACTTCAAGCCAAAAAACTGAACCCCATAACATTAGACCAATGAAATTGCAGAACGGGTTCAGGTGCACCAATGAAACTCTTTATATTAAATCAGATGCGCTCCCACTGAATCGGGCCGCACCACATCATAAATATGGATGAGGTTCCTCTGATGTTTGACCTGCCACTCACTCGGACTGTCTACAGAAAATGAGAATCATTCGTCACGCTGAAAACAACCGGGCATGAAAACGCACTTCACCTGTGTTCTGAGCTGCACAGCATCGGGAGAAAAGCTTCACCGATGGTGATTTTTAAACACATGACGATGCCAAAAGAAAAACTCCCGAGAGAAATAGTTGTGAAAGGAAGGAGGAAGACAGTGAACAATGACTTTCTTGGTAGCTACTGTTTAGATACAAGCCGTGTAACAGACACTGTCTTTCATTAAAGCCTGTGTAAAGTTTATTAGTTTCAGTGTAGACACCTGCGGCTTATAGACAGGTGCGGCGTATTTATGTTCAAAATAAAATCTTTGTTAAATTCAGTGGGTGCGGCTTATATAAGGGTGCGTTTAATAGTCCGGAAATTACGGTAGGTGGCACAATCACAACACAATGTTAATTATGTTCCCCTGACACTGTATTATCCTGATGAAGTCCATTTCAACTCCATGTTTCTACACTATAATGTGTGTGTGTGTGTGTGTGTGTGTGTGTGTGTGTGTGTGTGTGTATTATTTAAATAACCCTAAAACCTCAATTGAGCATTTTCTTATCAAATAACTTTATGTATTTTCCAGGGTTGATAATAAAAGAATACGCAGTGGATTGTTTGAAATGCGAGCAGCTCACGTTGTGCACTCATGAAGTCAGTGTGTGTGTGTGTGTGTGTGTGTGTGTGTGTGTGTGTGTGTGTGTGTGTGTGTGTGTGTTTTCTGTAATCTGTGTTCAACTACGGCGTAGTTTATTCCTTGCGGCGGAGCAGAACCGCGAGCCAAAAACCTGGCGTTGTAACGACATCGTGCTTTTTATAGAGCGTTAGAAACGAACAAGCTCACGTGTGTTATAAAGTCATTATTAGAATTCGAATTAGAACGATAAACTGTTGCTATGGTAACGATAATAAAGCAGAATGAGCGAGCTGACAAAATGATATAATATGAATAACCGCAATAATGAATTCATGTTAGTTGAACATGTTTAAAACCCAAATGTTGGTGACTGAAGATTAAGGGGTGGACGGTGAGATTTGTGCGACGTGAAAACGTGCGTGTGTGTGTGTGTGTGTGTGTTTGTACATGTAACAGTTCAGCGCTGACCTATTCACCCCTCCTGCCCTGAATAGGACGTGTCGGGGGTGAAGGGCCTCAAGCCGAGGAGCGGCCAGTTGGTGTTTCAGCACCACATGGCACCGTACAGAAACATGCCATTATGTTAAGAATGAATCACGCTCGGTGTCACGTGACCTCGGAGGAACCGGAATCGACCGGTTGCTTTGCTACAGCAGGTTGCACAAGGATCCGATTGTGAGAAGTCGTCGTTACAAGCAAACGCAGGTTCTGAAGTATTCTGAAGTATTGGGACAACAGACTTTTCCAGCCATATGTTGTTCTTCCTCACAAACTTGAAGGCACACAAGTGTACAGAACATGTGGTAGCATAAATTCCAAGCCAGCTTCTTGAACTTTACATGATTTGTAGTGGAAGATCTCCTGCTATAGATCTCCAACCCTATTAAACATGATGATTGTAAATGCTGCCTGCACCCCAGGAACCTCCTCACCTCCATCCATCAGTGCCTGACTTTACTAACATCCTCATGGCTAAAGGAGCACAAATCTCCACAAAATCTTGTAGAACATCAGAATGGAGAGTGGAGCTTATTATAACAGCAAGTAGCAGCTCCATATAGAATAAGATCTCCACAGAAACTACATATCAAACATTTTTCTATGCTTTTGTGCATTTTTTTCTGGACGCGTGTATTATTTAGAATTAGTTTTGGAATCTCGGTGACTAATCCCTGCATCACTCCTGAGTAGCAGCATCATTTCCTTCAATCTACGCCAGGCTCGTTCTCCACGTGAGTCATCCGGCTTTCATTCTTCACCACGAATCGCTCACAAGAACAAAAACTCTCAGGAATACGTCTCGGATGAATTCCTCATCCTCAAAACATCCACAAAGTGTATTCATGATGTGTCTGTAGTTTTAATGTTGACTTCAGATACATTTGGAACGAAAGCTGATTAAACAAACGCTCACTCGAAAACGAGCTCGAATACGAGCCGAAGTATCTCATATTTATTATTATATTCAATCGTATACTGTTCAGTCTGCTTTTTTGAAAAAAAGGTTTAATAACCACATATATTTGGTTTATTATGACTTATGAAGAGACCTGGGGTGCGAACACGTGTTCAGTAGCTCTACAGCGGGAGATCTGCCACTCCAAACCATGAAAGCGTATCTTCATGGAGATGGATTTGGGTCTCCAGGTTCGAATGAAGGGAAAGTTTTATGCCATTCAACTCATTGTTTGTCTCAGACTTTGTACTTGGCTGAGAAATATAATTTATACAGTACAATATCATGTATTTTACATCAAAGTGCCTTTTTTTCCTTTTTTTTAAACATCTTTATCAGACTTTGATGTTCTTTATTATCAAAAAAACGGCTCGGAGTGAACATGACTTCCTGTTTCACCAATTCAAATTCAATCCAATACAACTGAACATACGTCCACCAATCAGAGTCGAGCGCACGCTCCGGTTTAAACCGGTTCTGATTGAACATTTAGAGAGGAATCAATGATGAAGAAACTCGGTTTTCTTTCTTTCTTTCTTTCTTTCTTTCTTTCTTTCTTTCTTTCTTTCTTTCTTTCCTTCCTGCCTTTCATCCATCCTGCTGTATTCCTCTCCTTCTATCCTTCACTTCCTTCCTTTATTCTTTCCTTTCACCAATCCAGCCTCTAAACTTTCCTTTATTCTTTCTTTCTTTCTTTCTTTCTTTCTTTCTTTCTTTCTTTCTTTCTTTCTTTCTTTCTTTCTTTCTTTCTTTCTTCCTTTCCTTATTTCGATAATTCTTTCCTTCTTTCCATCCATCCTGCTTTCTTTCTCTCCTTCTATCCTTCTTCACTTCCTTCTTTCATTCTTTCCTTTCATCAATCCAGATTCTAAACTCTTCTTTATTCTTTCCATCTATTTTTCCTTCAAACTTTTTCTTTCTTTCCTTCCATCCTTCTTTCCTTCCTTCCATCTATCCTGCTGTATTTTTTGCCTTCTATCCTTCTTTACTTCCTCCTTCATTCTTTCCTTCCATCCATCCTTTCCTTCGTCCTTTCCAGCTTTTTTACTTCTTTAAACTTTATTCTTTCTTTCTTTCTTTCTTTCTTTCTTTCTTTCTTTCTTTCTTTCTTTCTTTCTTCTATCCTTCCTGATTTCTTCCTTTCCTTCTTTGCTTTTATCCTTCTTTTCTTCATTCCTTCATTCTTTCCTTCCTTCCATCCTTCTTTCCATCTTTTTTTCTCCTTCAAACCTTTTTACTCCTTTACTTCTACCCTTCTTTCTTTCCTTCCTCCATTTTTCCATTATTTTTCTTCCTTCCATCCAGTCTTCCTTTCCTTCTATCCTTCCTTACTTCCTTCCCTTATTCTTTGCTTCCGTCCTTCATTTCTTCCATTTATCCTTCAAACTCTTCTTCATTCTTTTCATCTTTTTATCTTTGAACTTTTTTCTTCAGACTGCGATCATTCCAGACTCCCTTTTTCTCTTTTTCTCTCTCTGTAACTGACACAAAGTCGAGGCGGCACACTGATAATCTCACCAGTCTTCTCCCTCCAACGCTCTTTAAATAGCGCAAATGGGTCACGCTGCGTTGCCAAATGTGGGTCAATGGGACAGACTTCAACCCGCGCCGCATCTGCCTCAGGTAGCGCACCTCCAACGCCATCGAGCAAACACAAGTGTGTGTGTGTGTGTGTGTGTGTGTGTGTGTGTGTGTGTGTGTTACAGGGGGACAAACCCCGAGTCTGTAAAAAAACTCCTTCCATAAGGCTTCATGGTGTTCAGGTGTTTATGATGTGGAAAGAAATGGAGCATTTGATGTAGGACATGATAGCAGATGTTTCATTTCACATCCCTTCTCAAGGTCAGGAGCTGGTGTGCAGGAACCTCTGCCATGCAGGAACCTCTGCCATGCAGGAACCTCTACCATGCGGGTAGCAGTAAACTCTAATCACGCCAGATTCTGGATTCTGATTGGTCAAAAAGATCTGACCTGATTGGTGTTGATTAATAAACGCAGCTCCACGTTACACGTATTCTGGGTTAAAGCAGCAGCTGGTTTACACGCCTTTAACTGCTAATAAGGTTCAATCATCTACAAGGGTGTTAGTACAGCCAGGTAGTGATGTAGGTGAGAAGGTGAGGAGGTCTGGGGTGCACATTCATTCATGTTCAATAGAGCTGGAGCTCTATAGCTGGAGATCTTCTACTCCACATGGAAATCAGATCTTCTTGTGCACGTGCTTGAACAGGTTTGGATCTCTGGCTGAAAAAGTCAGGAGTCTCAATACATTTGGCTTTTTGGTGCATATTTTGTTTATTATCATAATTATAATTAGAAATAGCATGTCTTTAAATAACTCTTAGATCAGATTGTTTTCATCTGTACACAGCTGGATGTCATTCAACCTGGTTTTCATTTCACTACAGATTTTATTGTAAATAATTCAATCTAGTGAATCATTTACACAATAAATATACAGTTTATATTTATTAAGGCATACGAACCCGAATATTTATTTTATTTCTACTCTCTACGAACGCATCGCAGAGTAATAAACACACTGGACGGTTTATAAATAAATAAAATAACACATGACTAAGCAAGTGGTGGTTGGGGAGCTAAAGGGAGGGTAAGGGGGTAAAGGGGTAAGGGTGGGCTCTGAAACGCACATGTGCTGTGTAGTGCAATGCTCAGGCCTGGAGTGCAGCCAGCTGACCAGGGTTGCCAGATAATGTACACTACTGTACTCTCTTTATGATATTTGCTGCATACAGAATGTAATGTGACACAAATACACCAGAAATGTATATTATTCTGCGTGTAAATATAATGTAGGAATGAACTTTAAACATTATAATGAAACCTTTAAAGGGGTTGCCAGATTGGACACTCCAGTCACTTAAAAAACAGAATATTGTGCATTGAATATAGTCATATATATATATATATATATATATATATATATATATATACAGTATATAAATTAGTAGCTTAGTGATGTTTTTCGGGTTGCCATATACAATACCTTTGAAAAGATATTGAGATCTGTTGAACAAAATTTGTACTGTGGATTTATTTCACAAAAAAGAATATTGTTACAAATATAAAGGGAAAACAAAAACAGAGAAGGTCCTAAATATTAGTTATAGTCAATATGGAAAAGTTATAGTGTATAGACATGGATTGGGGGTTGCCAGATTCGACCCCAAAGCAATCACGCGATTTTTTTTAAATACCCAATGTTATTTGTGTGAAATAACTAAATAGTGATTTTTTTTGGTATAGACGTAATCATATATATATATATATAGCAACAGAAATCGAAGTGGTTGCCAGATTTCGATTCGCCTTTGTAATACTGTTCAATACACACTGTTTAAAGGGGATTTCTTTTGCTTCTTCTGCATACTTAAGAGTGTAAAATGGACAGAACAGGAATGGCAATGGATTTTGGTCAATCTGGCAACACTGAAGGTAGCCATAGCGCAAGATTACTCAAGCAAAAAAAAAAAAGAATAAAAAAAAACGTAGTTCTGCTCACGTTGTAGGTCCGGACAGGAGTGTTACAATGTGGCCACACACACACACACACACACACACACACACACACACACACACACACACACACACACACACACGTATGTCGCACACTGGATACACAGTATATACACACTAAACACTGCGGCACTCCACCGTGCGCCACTGGGAAAAGGTCACCCCGGTGCGCTGGCATGCCGGGTGCGCACTGGGATAAGGTTGACTCTGGAGTGCGCAAGGGTGTGATGCGGGGACGCGCGTGCGTGTGTGTGTGCGTGCGTGCGTGCGTGTGTGTGTGTGTGTGTGTGGAGACGCACATGTGTCCCGGTGTGATCGTGCGCTTACCGTCCGCCGGCTGCTGGAAGTTGACGTACGCGTATCCCAGGGAGCGGCGCGTAATCATGTCTCGGCACACACGGATGGAGAGCACCGGACCGGCCGGGCTGAACTTCTCATACAGCATGGCCTCCGTGATGTCCGGGTGCAGGTCGCCCACGTACAGAGAAGCCATCGGATAGCTGCTCCCCGCCGCGTTCATGGTCCTGCCCTGTCCTTTCTGTCTGTCCGGCTGCGGCTCCGATCCGAAGTGCGCGTCCTTTTTTTAAATAAATATTATTAAATTTTTTATTTGATTTTTTTTCTATTTCTTCTTTTTGCTTCCACCGGAATAAAAGTTTGACGCGCGGTGTATTTCTTGGTCTCCGCCTGCCCTGACAGCTGCGGCGTGGAAATCTGGACCGGTCTCTCTCTCACACACACACACCAAAAACGTCGGGAAAAAAATCAAAACGAGATAAAAATAAATAAATAATTGAGGCCTGTTTAATTTTTTTTGGAAAGTGATAAGAAAAATAAAAATTTTCTTAAAAAAAAAAACAAAAAAAAAGATGATGATGATGATGAAGATTAGGTCCGGTTTTTTTTAATTGCGTTTTTGTTGGTTTTTTAAATTTTTTTTTTATTTTTTTTTTATTTTTTAAAGAGACAAGTACTGTGAGTTGGACACTCACGGTTTGGTGGCCAGGGGGAAGAGAGCGAGCGGGGGGAACGCATGAGCACTTTATAACAGCGCCTGGATCATACTTGGAGCTGGGGAGGGGAGGAGGTGGAGGAGGAGGAGGAGGAGAGAGATCAGGGGTAAAAAAAAAAATAGAAAAGAAACCCACCATGACCATGCGCTATAGTGAGACTGAGTTCCGAGTACAGGGCTGAACTTCCAACAGCGACATCTGGTGGAAATATGAGCGGAGAGGCAGTCCAGGTTGCCAGATCACTCCGTTTTCTTACAAAATTCTTAGAAAAATGAGTTGCAAATTGGGGCTAATTCAATAGGACACCCATTTCAATTTAAAGTGCACTAAATGTAGAATGTGATGTTCTTATGATCAGGTGTCCACAAACCTTTGTCCATATATTGTATCTAAAGCACAGATTCAAACTACAGCAAACTACAGCAACCTACAGCAAACGTTAAACATTAAACAATAAAAAAACAGTAAGGAGAAGAGAAAAGTTGTCAAAAGTAATAAAGAGGCGTAAGAAAGCTATAATTACGTGTGTGCAGAAAGTGTATGTATATATAAATAAATAAATCAATACAATATTAATATTTACTGCAAAGAAAAGCAACGGTTCAATGTGATTGATCTGCTGTGGATATACGTGATTGAAACACGTTGGCTGTACAAACACACACGCACGCACACACACACACACACACACACACACACACACACACACACACACACACACTTCAGCTGAGGATCAAACACAGGTCAATGGAGATGTGAGGTGTGAAAAATGTCCCACTACACTATCATGTCACGTGATTAAAGTAGTTAGTGAGGTCACGTTACATCGATTGGTCACATTTTAATGAAACTTCCTATAAGTCCTGAATTGACGTGTTGATATATATATATATATATATATATATACACACTGGCGATCAAAATTAGAGAACAATTTATAAACAATTGAACAATTCTGAAATAATGTGATCTTCACTGCGCAGTTGAAGGAGTTTTTGTCCTGTCTATACCATGCTACCAGAACACCTTTTCCACAAATTAACTAAGGCATTTAAATAAAAACATTATTTTGCAGAAAACACACTGATCAAAATTAGAGAACAACAATGACTGTAGCATGGAAAAAGATTACAACAACATTTTCTGAAGGTTACAACAGTCAGCAATCAGTAGGAAGTGTACAGGCCTCTGCTCTGAATGACTTCAGCTCATCTGCGGCCACAGGACAGCACCAGTCTCTCACACAGTATACCTAGAACTATGAAATTTCAGCTATATTTTAAACACCTACAAGTTCTAGGTACTAAATAACGACCAGTTCTTGAGTTTGGGCCACACATTTATCCAGTAAATACCTACTTTCACAGAAGAACATTTTTCAGACAGGAAACAAGCAGGAAAAATGGGCATAAGGATTTGGGTGTTTGACAAATTGAGACGTCTAGACGTCTGGGTCAGAGCGTCTTCAAAACTGCAGCTCTTGTGGGCTGTTCCTGGTCTGCAGTGGTCAGAATCTATCAAAAGTGCTACAAGGAAGGAACAGTGGTGAACCGGCGACAGGGTCGTGGGGGGTCGAGTCTCGTTGATGCACGTGAGGAGCGAAGGCTGGTCCGTGTGGTCCGATCCAACAGGCGAACTCCTGTAGCTCAAACTGCTGAAGAAGTTCATGCTGTTGATGCTCAATGGATCAGGACAGGATTGATGTACATTAAAAACTGGACACAAACATTAAAGGACACGAATGTAACAGTCAAAAAGATTCCACAGAAGTGTTGTATAAATCTGGATTCTGATTGGTCAGAAGGTGTTGGTTCAGATTTGACAATATGGTAGTTGCAAATGAATGAGTTCATGCTGATACACTGATTATATAGTAACAGATTGTTCTAAAAAGCAGTGCAAGAAAACTGTCTAGTTATCAGTAGGGTTTTGCTCAAAGGAGATGTTTGAATAATATCAGGGTTTCTGCAGGGTCTTAAAAAGTCTAAAATTAAATCATCTAAATTTCTTATAAAATGTTTTTGTTTGTTAGTTCCAGTGGTGGTTGAAGTTTTTTCTTTCGCTAATCCAGATATAATTCACCTGATTGCGACTACAAATGAGACCAACATGCAACAGCCAATCGGCTTTCTGTTACTGGTGCAAATCTCTCTTGCACTGTACCACAGGTGTAAAGTGGATTTTATTTTATAGCTATGGGGTTTAGCGATTTCTTTTTGGCTTGAATAAGGGTTTGGTTAAGGCCAGTTGCTAATACTGAAATACTAAATACTGATGCGATAGAGGAGAGGAGATTTTATATTTAATTATGTTAAAAAGGTCTTAAATCGGACTTTGTGAAACCTGCAGAAGCCCTGTTTATTGATGGAGTCTCCAGTGTAAGAGGTAAAGCTGTAATCAAGGGGACAAGCTATAAGATCCAACTTGCTTCATAGATTTACATTACATTTATGGAATTTGGCAGATGCCTTCATCCAGAGTGACTTAGAGTGATCTCATTTATACAACTGAGCAAGGGCCTTGCTCAGGGGCCCAGGGGTGGCAGCTTGGTGTGGCTAGGATTTGGACTCACAACCTACAGATCCAAAGTTTCTATGCTCTAACCACCTCCCCTTTTTGAACATCCCATTCCACATCTAGCCTATATTCGCTGTTATAATAACCTCCATTCTTCTGGGAAGATGTTCCACTAGATGTTGTGGAGATTTGTGTGAGATTTGTTCAGCCACAAGGGTGTTAGTAAAGTCATGTACTGATGTAGGTGAGAAGGTGAGGCCTGGGGTACAGTCGGTGTTCACATTCATCCCAAAGGTCTTCAATGGGGTTGGAGATGTATAGTAGGAGATCTTCCAGTCTAACAAAGCACACTTTCATATCCTAATTAATGCGAAAGGAGCATTTCATTCATTAGACGTCCTAAACAACTGTGTGCCTCCAACTTTGTTTTGGGGAAGAAAATCAGGTGTCCGAATACTTTTGGGAACACAGTATATTTTACTAGATTTAAACTCATAACCTTTGAATCCAAAGTCCAACACCTTTACCATTAAACTGGCACCTCCATAGATCATAGAATGTCCTACAACAAAACTAAATCAATACTTATTATCATACGACAACAGACTTGGACAGGATTATATACAACTTAGAATGAATCTTAACGCAATGTGCTGGAAAATAATCAACTTCAGGGCGTTTTGTTCCTCACAGGTTGCATAGAGATGAATACTTGCAGTTCTGGGTTTTATGTTCTGGATTGTAGATGTTGGGTTTTGAATTCTAGATTTTAAATTCTAGGTTCTCTGTCAGGTTCTGGCTTAGAGGTTCAGGGTGGTAGGTTTTGGTTTATAGGTTCTAGACTCCAGAGACGCCAAAAGTCCACACATCCTTCACTCAGCAGAAGTGCAGATACTGATGTTTTAAAAGATTCTGGTAAAAGTTGAAGTTCTGACTGCACTTTTTCACTCAAGTTAAAGTAAAGAAGTTTGGGCTCTGACGTGTTCTTCAGTAAAAAGTAGTGCTTATTACTACCTGTTTTAGTGTCACGCTGGAAACTGAACATCACTTCATATTAATATATTAATACAGAAGAACTTAGGATGTTGTTCTCTAATGAATGTATGCAGGCTGAAGATCCACCATATAGAACACAAGCAGAGAAAAGATGATGATGATCAGGAAAGTCTCTGTTCTCAGTCATGTTCTCATCACTGACTCCCTCTGTCTCATCCACGTGAACCCCAGACTTCTTACTGTCTTCTGTCCTGCTCATTGTGAGCTTCAGAAACAATAGTCTACGTCTGTGGTGTGTGAGAGGAAATGATACACCAGTGGATTTAAAAAGCTGTGCAGTGACAGGAAACAGGCTGATGAGCTGAAAACGGTGCCGTGAGAAGAAAAATAATGATCATGTCACCAAATAGATTCAAACTAAAGTAACGAGTCTGTTTTGAAAATGTAAGAAGTAGAAAGTGCAGATATTTGTGTAAAAAATGTGATGATTGAAAGTAAAAAGTTGTCCGAAAAATAAATAATAAAGTGAATAACTGATACAAGAAACATCTACTTACGTACAGTAATAAAATATTTGTACTTCATTACTTCCACCTCTGCTGGATTCAGGGTTCTTGAATGTGGATTTCAGTTCTTGGTTTTAGGATCTTAGAATTGGGTTCTTGTTTCTAAGCTCTTTATTTATGGATGTAGGTTGTGTTTATGTGTAAGTTTGGTGGTCACTAAAACCAATGTTATTTTGGTATAAATTTACCCTCACCTCACCAGGTCCAGCAGAGTCTGCATCAGATCTTTCTCCAGTTTTTTTGAACCTCATCTTCATCTTCCTCCAGCTTCAGCTCACGTTTCTCGTCCTCTTGCTTACCCATGCTCCTTACTTCTTCCTCATAGCCCAGAAAGTTGGACTCTTCTGAACCTTGGCGAAAAGTTTTCTTCATGTACTTTCCAAATTCATCTTTTTCAACGTACTCGAGGCAAATCATTTCATCATCCCTTTTCTAAAGCATCTCAGGAAGCTTCAAAGGATCTACATACATTTTGCAGTCAATGGAATCGTAGTGATGTGGCCATTTGTAGTGCATAAACACGTCACCTCGACATTCTTCATATCTACATGACCATTGCAAAGAACATTGCAGATATGTTCTGACTTGTTCCCATGAAAGATTCAACTTAGAAGGAGGTGCTAAAGGAATTGGATGGCAATCGATTTGCGTCATCTTTAATGGTGAGTGGACTAAAAACTTTCAATTCTGAAACAGAAACAAACATCAACAGATACAATTGCATACTGCTTTTAACCCTACCATAACCATATCAATCCTTCCATTATAAAGGTTTTTCCACATGCTTCAAAAAATAAACACCTCCATAGGAAGGAGACCACTGTCCACTCAACTCAACCCAGCAGATACAAATAAGAAGTTTCATACGATGAAAGTCAAAGGATCCAACAAAGCATGTCATTTCTTTTCTAATGCACATTTTGGTGACTTGTTACCTGGAGTTGCTTCATGTTGTAGTTGCAGGATTTGGTGTTTGGAGTCAATGATGAAGATAAGATCACAATGCAGTGTGCGTACATCTGAAAGACCAAATCAACTTACCTAAAGTGTTTCTGACCTGTAAAGTTTATACAAATTTCATTTATTTATTAAATAATATAGAAGAAGATCTAATAACGTTATAGGAGAGATTTTCATCCAAATAAAAAAAATACAACAAAAAGGCGAAAAAACATTTCTGGCAATAGAAGTCCAAACGACCATTTAAAGCTTGAAATGTGCAAAAATGCATAGAAATCCTCTTAATGGTTTATATTTATTTGATAAAATATCATCTAATCAGTGGTGAACAGTGAAGTAAATGTAACTCGTTTCTGTACTCAAGTCGCTTTTTCATGTATTTGTACTTTACTGATGTATTCATATTCAGGGAGGTTTTTACTGTTACTTCACTACATTTCAAAGTAAATTTTTGTATTTTTTACTTAACTACATTTAGTGAAATCAGTCGTTCCTTTTTATTTACGAGAATAAAAATGTAACTGCTGAAACACGCAGCGAGTCACCAATCAGGATCGAGCGCACGCTCTGTTTTACACGTGTTCTGATCGGCGCTTGGTGCATCTACTGATCACCAACATACAGTTCAGCATCAGTTCAACATCAAGCAGAACATTTAGAGAGGAATAAATGATGAAGAAACTCCAGACTCGAACTCGCCACAACACACGTGACCTTATTTACACGTTTTATTAAAGTAGTAGAAAAGAAGGTTTTGGGTTCATGATGATTGTAATAGAAATCAATCAGTGTTTGAGTCATTAATATCATTCTATTAATAGATCAGTGTGCTGAGAGTCACATTCGAGTCTTTACACAGAAACTGAGGTGATTAAGTGAAGAATCTTGTGATAAAAATAATAATAGGAACATTAGAGTTATAATAAATCAGTACTTTGGATACTTATGTACATTTGAAGGCAAATACATGCTTTGTGCACTTTATGCACCACTGGATATAAAAATTATTACAATATTATTATCATTTATATATATATATATATATATATATATATATATATATATATATATCTCTTCATTGCTAGATTTTTCCAGTTCAGGCTTTTCATCTTTCAAGAAGTTAGATAAATAATCTATATAAATAAAATAACTCATTTTTAAAATATGGAGATATAACTGATGTACCCACCCCTTGTTGAGGATAAGTGCTGATCTGGATTTATCCATAGGGTCTGAAGATGATGTGGCATAGCATGACTGAATGTAGAGCTCCTGGTTTGGTCTAATCGAAGTAAATATTTACACGTGGACAAAATCTCTTTGTTTTTTGACAGATATTAGTTTCAGCAAGACCACTCCAAGAAGCTGGAAAATAAACAGAAAAGGTCATCCCACAGGTCAGATAATAAAGTAGGACCATGCTGGTAGGCCAAAGCGCTCAATTGACTATTTTTATATATTTTTATATATTTTTATAGACTTACGCTCATTGGTTCAAAGCTGCTCTTTATATCCATAAAGTTCCAAATCTGAGACGGGAACGAGAAGCTAGGCCAGACGTCACTCAAACTTGGGGTCTGTAAATCATCAGCCATCATCATCACCAGTTTTCCTCAGTTGCTTTGAAGCGTTCCTCCAATCATCCTCAATATTTGCAAGTCAGTAAAGTGCATTTCTTAAAACAATTTCTACAAACATCACAACACATGGGATCTACTGCAAAATCCTGCACTTTTCTCAAAATCCCATCCCAAGTTCATCTCCCAAGAGTAAGTATTCGTTTGAATGAACATCTCATTGGCATCCGAAATCCTTTTGTTAATGTTCACAAACAAGGTCATCAAAACGTTCAGTCGTGTTGTCAGTATGACGGCGCACGGCGTCTCCTGAAGTAAACTACGGTTTGAGTCACAGCCATTGGAAATGCAGGAGGCTGATTTCCTTCATCCTTTGATCACCATGACCTAAACAATTGATGATGTAGGAAACATCAGATGCTTGAACATGATTGTACAGAAATCCAATGTGTTTTGCTGTTTATACAAATTGTTGTGAAAATGCACTTATCGGTGTGCGGATGATTGGAGAAATAAACCAAAGCATTCACTAGGAAAACCTGTCATAGACGTGTCTGCTCTGAAACTGCATGTAGAGAATTTCAAGAACAGGATGTGGACTTCCAGAGGTTTTCGTTGGGGGTGACGACGATGGACAGGATTAGAAATGAGTTTATTAGAGGGACAGCGTTTTGGAGACAAGGTGAGGGAGATGAGATTGAGATGGTTTGGACATGTGCAGAGAAGGGACATGGTGTATATCAGTAGGAGAATGCTGAGGATGGAGACACCAGGAAAGAGGAAAAGAGAAAGACCAAGGAGGAGGTTTATGGATGTGGTGAGGGAAGACATGCAGGTAGTTGGTTTGAAAGAGGCAGATGTAGAGGACAGGGGGGGTATGGAGACGGAGGATCTGCTGTGGCGCCCCCTAATGGGAGAAGCTGAAAGAAGAAAAAGAAGAAGAAGAAGAAGGACACGGACTTCCAGAACACGGGTTCCTCTCGCTGAGCCCAAAGAACCCCTTGTCCTGTATGTTGCTAAGGCTTCCTGCTCTTCTACTACATCTCAGGAACGGCTGATACTTTGGTGGTTTGTTGAATCAGGTGTGTTTGAGTAGTGGAATAACGAAATGAAGAAGATCTCAGGGTTTCCAGGACCAGTAGGGAAACCTGGGACTTGCAGCATGAGTGTTTTTTTTATGACTGTTTTATTTAATTTGTACATATTGAAAACTACAACAAACCGCCAAAACGACCAACAAATAAATAATATCAAAAAGGTGTTGGTCATATTTAGGAAGCCAAAAAGTTATATTTTATCTTCTAACATTGACATCCAGCCCATTAATAACTGGGTAATTAGGTGAAGAGAAGGAGGGGGGATTTCTAAGTCTGTAATTTGATTATAAAACAAAGTATTATTGCAGATGAAGTGTTTTCTGTGTAATTATTCCTGCCCTAAAGAATGGCAGATTTCTTACTATTACCTGCCAATTAGTGAACAGGAAGTGGCTGATAAAACCTAATAAAATAAACATTTTATTTTTTTAGAGCTGAAAATTTAGTTTTAATCATCTAGTTTTTGTTTTATATATGTTCTCACAGAATTGTGTCATTGCTTTTTTAGATAAAACCTAAGATTTTAATTGAGCTCCATAAACCGAACTGGGACACCTGCCCTACCCAACATGGCGTCTGGTCACCTGTAGAACGGAACTCAGCCTACACTCCGGAAGAATCCACGTTGCGGGGTGAGCGGACATAACAAAAACAAGCAGTTTTTTATATTTCCCAAATTTTTTACATCGTATATTTTTGGGCTACTTCTAAAACAGAATTTATAGTGATTTTTTGGGATAAGGAAACATATTTTTTGACTATTTTTATTTTATATATCTTTTGTAGCAGTGCTCTCCCCCTTTTTTGGATAATTTTTGGATTACTCCGTTCTCAGTAGTTTGTGGGAAGTGTGTTCGTTAAAGCCCGCAGGTAACAGGGTGTGGACCTGGGGAGTACACTGCTACCAAAAAATGGATGTTTACACGGTTATGGATGACGTAAATTAAAAAGAAAAGCCGTCTGGATTTGGTGAAAATGGGTAAGATCTTATTTTTAGTTTGTTTCTCATATTTTTCACGGTTTAAACCATATGTATCACACTGGCGTCAATTTCGATGATGCGTTCAAGGTGTCCGTGTTTTAAGTGTTTACGAGTCTTACAAAACCTGAATTACTTTTTCAATACGCATTTGATGTCTATTATTATTGAATATTTCATAAAGAAAAAGACAATACACAATATCTGGCACGTGCAATAAATATATTTTGGGGGAAAAAAAATCACTGAATTTGTATGAAGGAATGTGATTTAGGAAAGTGTTTTGATGCGCTCTTGAACGCAGCATTTCAGGTGTGGTTGTGTTCTACAGGAGCCTCTGTTTTTTTATTAAATTACTTTTCTTTTAAGGATTAATTTATATTAGAAAAACGAATTATTTTTTGCTTAAGTGCA
This sequence comes from Silurus meridionalis, assembly GCF_014805685.1. Taxonomy (NCBI): domain Eukaryota; kingdom Metazoa; phylum Chordata; class Actinopteri; order Siluriformes; family Siluridae; genus Silurus; species Silurus meridionalis. Next base: position 27,139,460 of record NC_060891.1, read on the forward strand.
TTTTTTTATTTTGTAGTTTTTAGTGATCGATTGCATTTCAATTCATCATGCATACCTGTATAATTAATTGAACAATTAACAAGATTATAAACAAATTTCTTCATTTTTCACAATTTTCTTTCACTTTGCTATAATTTTTAAAAAGTAAACATTTCATATCTATTTCCCTGCTTTTTTAACTACTGAAAAACCTGATTAAAAATGGTTTTCTTCTTTCCTTTCCACTGCGATTAGAGTTGCAAAATTCCAGGAATTCTAAGACTGGAAACTTTCCATGGGAATTAACAGGAATAAATAGGAATAAACTGGGAATTTATTAAATTGATGCTAAACCCTATAAAAGTGGATTTAAATTTAGGTTGAAACAGATTTTAATGCAGTTCCACATTCATCATTCACATCACACACATTTCTTCAATCCTGCACGTGAAAATATGTGCATCGTGGCGAGTTTTCACGTGACTTGCATCAATATTACATAAATCTGTCAAAATTTCATAAAAAAGTTTAGGTGCATGTCGGCTTATGACCAGACACAATGTTTATTTATAATTGTATATGAAACACTTTTTTTTATTTTTTATTTATAATTAATTTCCATAAATTCCTGAGAAGTTTGGATTTGAGTTGAAATTGACTGGGAATTTTCCGCCCCTATCAGGACCCTAACTGCGACGCTTTTATGCCGTTTGGTGCTCACTTGAGCAGCTGAAGGTTAGGGGCCTTGCCTGAGGGCCCAGCAGTGGCAGCGCCGCGGTGTTTGGGATTTACACTCACGGCCTTCTGTTCAGAAGTCCAACATAAGCACCTTTTACCTTCAATCTGCAAATTACTGAGGCAGATTTAGATTAGATTTTGATATATGTATTGGAGTGCTACAGAATTCTGGATTCTGATTGGTCAGGAGGTGTTTATTCCTTTTCTATAACAGGAGAGAGAGAGAGAGGGAGAGGGAGGGGGAGGGAGGGACTTCAGTTCCTGAAATTGTTTACACAACATTGTGGTGGAATATAATGGGGTGTAAACAAGATACAATGAGGCGACAGGCAGTGACATGCACTTGGCCCATTAGTGTGTGTGTGTGTGTGTGTGTGTGTGTGTGTGTGTGTGTGTGTGAGATGACTCGGTGCCATGCCTGTAAAAAAGTCGTTGAGCAGGTTCTGTGCTCCAGCATGAAGCAGAAACAGGAAGTCTCGGATGAAAGTGAGGGAAAAGAAGATAAAGACGCAGAGAAACTAAAGATCAGATGATCTTCATGCCACTCCATTGACAATCTCTGCAGGAACGCAGGAACATCCTCGGCCCTAGCTACACCTTTTTTATGGAACAGGGTGGTTTAGAAATGTTCGAGTTCTGTTCCACTACGATGTTGTTTTTTTTGGGTGAGGTTTAATTGTGCTCATTTAACCTCAAAGATCCTGGTAAAGTCAGATACTGAGGAGGCCTGGGGTGCAGCTAGCAGTCACATTCATCATGTTCAAAAGGTTTGGAGCTCTGTAGCACGAGATCTCCCTCTGATCCACTATATATGGTGATGATCCAGGTGTAGGTGTGAAGGGTTGAGGGACGGTATTTTCAGATACACAAATCGAATTTGCCTCGATGCTTCGTTTAGTCTCTTTAACTACACATGAAGTATCATGTTTCCACACATACCATTATTACTGACGCACCACCTGCTGGACAGGTAATACAGAAGATGCTGCAGAATGAAAAAATGGGGGAACGGGAAAAACAGTGATATATTGAAGCCAGTTTCCGCCACATAAAAGAAACAGTTTGCCTAATTCAGAGATACTCGGAATTACACTGGAGAGAACTCGAACAAACATTCCGCTCTGGAGGAGACGGAACAAGACGGAAGAAGCAGAGGAGAATCGTTCCTCATCAACAGCTTCAAACTTCAGGCCCACAACATGATTACCGGTGGATGTACCAGAAATGTTTACGAGGTTGTTTACGAGAAATAAAGTTGGAATTGAGAGTTAAAAAAAATAAAGTCGGAATTGCGAAATATTGTGGAATTAGACATTCTTTTCTTTTTTTTTTTTTTTCCCAGAGATTCAGACCAAAGCAAATGTCAAAGTTTCCAAAGTTTGGGATCATATCAATTTAAAACATAAAGGAAACTCCGTATAGCATGTTTACTATTTATTATTATTATTATTATTATTATTTATTTTTATTTTTTATTTTTTTTTAAATAATCTGAAATGTATTTTCATATTTTTATTATAATTTTATATATATATATTTATATTTGCATTTTGATGTAAAATGGCCATTAAATGCACTAATTGGGTTTAGTTTTCACACACTGTAATTTCAGGAATAAAATGGTGATTTTTCCAAAAAACGAAGCAAAATCTTGTTAATTTTAAGAGACGGTTATTTTCTCTCGTATAAATTTAGTTTTGTGCTTTAATAAAGTAAAACGTGATTCTTACTCGATAAACCGAGGGAATAATGAGCAGAACACTTGCAGCCCTGATTAGTGCTGTAAGGCCTCGCACTTAGCCGTGGATTTTTCCTTCTTTATGTATTTCTTTTGCCTCCTGATGGATACCGGATAAAAAAAAAACTAACGAACAGTAGTGAACTTTATCACAAAGATTAAAAACACACTACTAAATCATGAAAATGTGCTAAAGGTAATAAATTATTAATAAAAATATAATAAATAAAATATAATGCATCTATGTGCTGTGTGCAGTCTCGCACTTAAAAACAAACAGCATGTGGTGTAAGGGATTCACCACTAGAGGCCGCTCTCGTAATAACAGTGGACCGGAAACCGGAAAAACTATCGCTATGTGTTTTTGCAGATAGTTCCAGCGATCAGCACCTTGACTTCTACTAATAACTGAAAATGTATTAGTTGATTGGAGGGCCGTTCTAAATATGGGGGTGGGCTGTAGTTTGAGGACCTCTGCCTTATACCATGGTCACTTCCAAGCGTTGCTGAGTTTAACTGTCATATTAAAGCTGCACAATTTGCATATCTAATGCTACTGCCCAGAATCCTAAAACCCAATCTTCTTCTCTCTCTCTGGTAAGGTGTGTGCTGTCGGAGCCTGAAGGACACCAAGGTCCTGATGAAGATGGGTTTGGGCCTGGTGCTGGTGGGTCATGTGACCTTCCTGCTGGGGGCGCTGGTGCAAGGCACGGTGCTGCGCGACGTCAAAGTCACCGCTCAGACCGCCACCATCGAGTACGCCATCTCCAACATCATCGCCCTGGTCGCCGGCCTCGTGGTACGTCCCCGACGTTCTCTGAGGAGGTTCTGGTGTTTTAGATCATGAAGAGAATTCTGGGGCTCACAGCAGTATATATGCACAAGAGCGTAGAAAATGGTGAATACGGCCGCTTATAGGTGGTACCGTTATTCTTTTGCTCGTTCAGCCTCAAGGGATTTAGTAAAGTCAGGAACTGATTTGATGAGGTGAGGAGGTCTGGGTTCCTGGGGTGAGGAGCTAGGGTTGGAGCATTATAGCTGGAGATCTTCCACTCCAACCCATCTAAAGTATATCTTTATGCACAGGAACATTATAATGCTGGAGCAGGTTCAGGTCTCCTCTCCTAGAAAACACACATGGCTTATATAATACGTTTGGTCATATAGTGTGTGTGTGTGTGTGTGTGTGTGTGTGTGTGTGTGTGTGTGTGTGTGTGTGTGTATTTTCAAAGTTTCTGTATTTTCTGCACGTTAAATTCACCCCCAAGATCTCTTTCATGAGGGGGAAGTACTTTAAGTTCCCGCATTCAGAGACGAAGCTCAAAAGTTTGCGATGAAACGTGTGATGGCGTATCGTTTGGCTCACGTCCCACATCATCGGAGGTGTTGAAGAGCTCGAGCCGATGAGTCAGCGGGAATTAAAGCCACCATGTTCCCACGGAAAGGGTTTGGTCGTCACTCATGATCTCTGTAGGCGTTGTGGCTGATCAGGAAGGGTGCAGTGAGACACTGGTGCTGCAGAGTGTGTGTGTGTGTGTGTGTGTGTGTGTGTGTGTGTGTGTGTGTGTGTGTGTGTGTGTGTGTGTGTGTGTACTGCGATCAGCCATAACATTATGACCTTTTGCTGCTAAAACAGTCGTGACCTTTCGAGCATCAACAGCATGAACTTCTTCAGCAGTTTGAGCTTCAGGAGCTCCTCTGCTGGACCATACTGGCAATACCGGTGGCTTTGTGAGTCTCGTCTTGTATTTGACTGTAAGATACAGTGTAGTAATGGTGTTTTTCACTCTGCAGGCGGTAATTGGCGGGATATCGGCCATCGCGCTGTCGAAAAACATGAAGAACCAGTCTCTGGTAAGTGAAACACACTCGTGCTCATTTTACATTCATGCAATTAGTCAGGCGTCCTTATCCACGTACATTAATCTTTAAACATCTGAGCGGTTAAGGGTTAAGGGCCTTGTTTAGGGGCCCAGGAGTGGGAGTTTCTCTTTAAGCCCAGGTGTCCAATCCGAGCTATGCTGCTGCTGCTGCTGCTCGCGTGAAACCTTTTTAGCTGAACATCACTCGTTTCACTCGCTATCGAAAGTGAAAGTATCGGGTGACGATGCTTTAGTTTGACTCGCCATCGCAAGATCTACCTTTTATGCAGGTTTATGACAGTCAGCGAAAAATATAAACAAAATATATATAAATAAACAGCATAAAAACTCAACAGTAAATGCAAAATCACATGAAACAACGTAAAAAAAAATGTAAAATAGTGTATAATTTAGAACCTGATGTTCGGTCCTAATGGCACATGGTGGCGCTGGTTCATGGCAGTGTGTTCACACCTGTGTTAGTTTGCTTCCTATAAAAGTTTCTCTAATGATTGAGCTAGTGGTGACTGTGATGAAAGAAAACTTCACCAGGGTGGCACCAGAAAGAAACCTTGAGAGGAACCCAACTCAAAAAGGGAACCTCACCCTCAACACCGAATGTCCATTAATTCCAGTTCCATCATTGTATTAAGTGATGGTGATTAAATGCAGAACTGTTCATGCAAACCGAGGTCCTGAGGCCATTGCAGCAGACTGCTGGTATTATTTACAGTCCAAATCCATCCTCAAAGTTCTAAAGTAACTTCATGGATCTTGAAGCTGTTTATGTGGATCCATCCTCACACAGTGTGGTCTTCAGTAGAAGAGAACTAGACTGGATTTTACTGATAGCTAGGCTGGGTCACACAAACAAACATAACACTTCATGTAAAACAGCACTGAATCATTAAAATGTGCTAAAGGAAATAAATATTCCTTGAATATATAATCAATTATATGAATAAATATTGAGGAAAAGAAGACGTGCATTCAAACTGAAACCAAAAGTCAAGCGCCAAATAAATCTAAATAGTTACATCTGAAATGAATAAAAGACACTTAAAATAAACAGCACATTCGCCTCTAGAGGCCGCTCTCGTACTGTTTAACGCAACCCGGAAAAACTATTTGTATGAATTTATACTGATATTTCTATCAATCAAATATCGATGCTGATTATATTTTTTTTGTTTTATTTTTTATATATATGTGTATGTGTGTGTGTGTGTGTGTGTGTGTGTGTGTGTTTAATTTTTTCCATGTATTTCACCTCCATAACCACCTTGGTCTCTACAGAAATGGTTGTTGTTGGTGATGAGCATCATGACCTGCTTTCTGGGCGTGGCCTCAGCCGTCAGCGTCTGCGTCTCCATGGCGATGGCCATACGCAACCACGGCTCAAGCCTTCTGAAGCAGTGCAAGCTGGACGGAGTCGTCGACACGTACAGCGTCACGGACGAGTGTCCCTTCGACCCCACACGCATTTACGTGAGTGCGGAATAACAGCCACCGGGTTTATCATCGACTCTTCTGTTTAATAACGAGCGATTTCTTCTCGGCCCTCGATCTCTCTCTCTCCCTCTCTCTCTCTATGTAGGGGACGACACTGACCCTGTGGGTGCTGCTCATCATCACGTCGCTGATGGAGGTGGTGTTCTCCACTCGCTGTTTCTTAGCCTGCATCAGCTTCCTGCGTCTCCCCTGCCCCTGGAGGAAGAGACCAAAAAAATCCAGGGTAATGTTACAAAACCCTACACACACACACACACACACACACACACACACACATATTACGCATCTTTTAGCTCAAAAGATTGGTTTTCTGTAAAGGCAGCTCCGCCTTGTTTTTATACTCTATAGGGCTGAAAGTATGTGGACACCTGACCATAGCACGTTCTTTTTGAACATCCCATTCCACATTTCCTCTCCATTCGCTCTTCTAATAAGCTCCACCCTTGTAGGAAGATGTTCAAATCAAATTTCACATTCATACAGAGAACGACATGCTTTTGTTTACAACTTATAGAAAAATAATACAAACACATACGTTGACAAATACGAACAATATATAGATGTTCCACTGGATTTTGTGGAGGTTTGGAGATTCATTCAGCGACATGGGTGTGAGTAAAGTCGGGTACTGATTGAGGGGGGGTGAGGGGGCCTGGGGTGCAGTCAGCGTTTAAATTCATCATGGGTTTGGAGCTCTGTAGCAGGAAGATCTTCCATTCCAGATCTTCATGGAGCTGGCTTTGCACACAAGGGGTGTCGTCATGCTGGAACAGGTTTTGGTCTCCTAGTTTTAAAGGGGAAAGTAAGAAGTTCTATACGAACGCGTGCCTCCAGGTTTGCGGTAACAATTTAGAGAAGTCGGGTGTCCCAATACTTTTGGTCCTACACTGTATTAGTTGGTATCGCAGAGACCCGTACAGAACACGATCAACATTAAAGATGTGATTGAGTTTTGTGATGTTTTTCCCGTTTCACATCAGGTGCGTTTCCGCGTGGCGAAGAACTCCTCTGCCTCCTCTGCCCCCTCGTCCCCTGTCCCGTCCCCGACCGACGAGGCACCTGCAGAGCAGCACGAACTCCTGAACACCGCCTCGCCCACTGAGGAGAACAGCTGGATGTGAGCTCGAACGCCGTCGCACCTGCAGGCTCCAAGATATGGGTTCATCTCCTACTTCGTGCGTACATACAGGAGACCTCAAACGCCCCAATCCTGCAACAGGAACTGCTTTCTTTTTTATTTCGAATCAAATTCGGGAATTTGGATCTATATGATATGGCCAAAAGTATTGGAACACCTGACTTTTCCCACCCATAAGCGCTTCTTTGTTTTGGACGTCTTTGAATGCATGAAAAAAATTTTCCCCTTCACTTGAACTAGGAGACCCAAAGCTGCGTGACACAAAGTGCTCAAATCCAGCTTCATGAAGATCTGCTTTACATAGTTTTGGAGGTGGGGGTTATTATTCGAGGTCGACCGAATCGTTGGTTTTGCCGATTAATCAGCACTGATATTCGATTGCTGGAAATGTCGGTAAAAAATCCATGCAGGTTAGTTTTTCCAGGTTGAATCTGTTTTGGTGAATGTCTGCTGCTGTAACACAGTACGAGAGTGGCCTCTAGAGGCGAATCACTGACACCACTTGCTGTTTATTTCGGGCCTTACTTCATTCATGCTAGTTCATAATCATCATCTTCTTTCGGCTTCTCCCATTAGGGGGCGCCACAGCGGATCATCCGTCTCCATACCCCCTGTCCTCTACATCTGCCTCTTTCACACCAACTACCTGCATGTCTTCCTTCACCACATCCATAAACCTCCTCCTTGGTCTTCCTCTTTTCCTCCTTCCTGGTGTCTTCATCCTCAGCATTCTCCTACTGATATAACCCATGTCCCTCCTCTGCACATGTCCAAACCATCTCAATCTCACCTCCCTCACCTTGTCTCCAAAACGTCCTACATGTGATGTCCCTCTAATAAACTCATTTCTAATCCTGTCCATCCTCGTCACTCCCAACGAACATCTCAACATCTTCAGCTCTGCTACCTCCAGCTCCACCTCCTGTCTTTTACTCAACGTTCATGCTGGTTCATAATGCATAGGATAAAGTCAGCAGATATCAAACAGAACTTAATTTAAAAATGTTTTAGTAAATGATGAAATAAACAAATAAGCAATTATAATAACCGCAATCTGGAATGAAAACAGTTCCAAAATAATTACATGGGAATCTTAGGTGTCCACATACTTTTGCCCATATAGTGGATTTTAAGTCCTAAAAGTGGATCATTGAGGTTTTTGATGACCTGAGCCTTACAAATAAAATGCTTGTCATGTAATCAGCCTCCACTGCCAAAGACCAGCTCCTAGAAGACATTCCTAGATCAGCTCTAGAAGCTCCTAGATGGAATTCCTAGATCAGCTCTAGAAGCTCCTAGAAGGAATTCCTAGATCAGCTGCCTTATTGAACATGATTAATGTGAACACTGACTGCACCCCAGACCTTCTCACCCTTGTGGCTGATGAACACAAATGTCCACAAAATCTAGTGGAACATCTTCCCAGAAGAGTGGGAGGAATTACCGGAGCAAATTCAGACTAAACTAAATGACGTATTGGGCGCCCCCTGCTGTAGCACAAGGGTCTGTGCAGTTTTTCGATTCGCAGTTGAAAACAAAAAATATGAATAAAGACACTTTTATTTAATTTGAATTAATATTGAATTCTATTTATTCAATCAGAGTAAAGTATAGAAATAAAAAATCCAAAAGTATTGGGACACCCGACTTTCTAGGCATATGTGGTGTTTTTTTTTTTTTTCTCCCAATTTCTTCAAACTGTTCCCAATAAGTCAAATGCACACAATTGTACCGGACGTCTTTGGATGCAGCTCCATGAAGAGTATGCTTTACATGGGTTGGAGCGGAAGATCATCTTCCAGGGATCCTCACCTCAGCTACATCAGGAGCTCATTATAAGGGTGAATGAGGATTAAATGTGGAATGAGATGCTCAGGTGTCCACAAACTTTTGGCCATAGGAATTATTATTTTTTTTTTAAATCTTCACTCTTGATGATGAAACGATGTTTCTGTATGACGGAGGTGATCAATTTGAACTACGATGATGTTTCACCCACAGTCTATCGACAGTGATGTTATTCTCCTATTATTTTTATTATTATTATAAAATACAGATGTTTTTTTCAGGGCACTAAAATCCACCCTGATTGTCGTGCTCAGTATTGTGTAATGAAAAGTGACGATGGTTCTCATTTCCATGCTGAAAAACGTCATTTATTTGTGAATATTTCGTGTTGTGTTTTTGTGTACCAGTTGCTGTGTTTTTGTGGTGTTCTCTTTATAATGTTGTTCTTTTACATTTTCTATTGCAGTCTGCTTTACTCCATCTATAAAAATGAATCTTAAACCAGTTTTAGCACGTTCTTTATGCGTACACACACACACACACAGACACACACACACAGACACACACACACAAAAGCAAGTGTGTGTGAGAGAATCTTCCTGTGCGTTCAGTCTTTTCCTTTGTCTATCCCCTGGTCAGTGTGAACGCTGGATTTTGATTGGCTGGAAGGAGTTCAGGTTGACGTTTCTCAGTTAAATCTGTGTTCCGAATTTACGTAAGTGCCTTTTATAGACGTTCGTAACCATAGTAACATCAAGATCCAGGTCCATCTGTGCGATTGTGATCCTCCATGAAGGAGTTTTGCGTGTGTTTGGACTTGTATGGTGATTTGGAGAAACGGCTTTCAGGAGAAGAAAACTGCACCAGGAGACTCCAACAGCTCCATTACCAGTCTAGACGTGATGCAGACGTGACTTCACGTACACACGGAAATGTCAGTAATTGTAATCTCCTGGCCCTACTTTATCTCTGGGTGTGATTCAGAGCAGCAGAAGTTTGAACTCCTCAGTGCTGGGAGGTGACCATGGTGTAAGGTGATAACACGTGTCTACGTGTGAGGCTGTACGCCGTTATAACGCTTCACCTCGTGCACTGTTCCACATGCGGCAGTATCATAAAGTTTGTAACACGCCAACAGATGGCAGCTCGACCCTGCACGCGCAGTCACAGGGTGCACTGACCTTCACAAGGCATCGTCCTGTGTGCCTGCTCACGTGCGCACCGTCACCGAGCAGACACGATCTCGCTTCCACACTCTACTCGCCAGATTTGACTCCACCTCCACCTCCAGAAGATGAAGATCCAGCTCAAAGCTCGTCGGGCGACACCTTTGCGGAGATCCGACGCGAATCACAGAAGGTGCTTGGGAGACGTTCCAGAAGAACACTGGGGGGCGCTGTAGTGCTGTGAAGGTGATGGGTTGTGTACCTTTTTGATGCCACCTCGAGTTTACTTTTCAAGAGACATCGTGAGGAGAAGTTCAGTTCGAAACAGTTTCTACTTTTGCGTTTTCTTTCCTGTAGAAATTGCACAAAAACACACTGTTTGCCGAATCCCCAGGAAAACCGTGCTGAATACAGTCGTAACGACGGTATTAGGAGGTGGATTGAGGTAGGATTCAGGTAGGACACCACTAAAGACTGATTTTGCCTTCTGGAGCAATTTGCAGTCAGAAATGAAAAATCATCATTTTATTTGGACTATTTATAGGCAGTTAAGCTAAACACAGACATGTTCAACACGGGATTACATACAAAGAGCAAATTTTGTGAAGAAAAAAAAAATAAAACACATGCAATAATCACCATCAGAAGAAAAGAAATATAATAAGAGACTCCATCGTCCTCAATCTGGGATCTCAGTAGGTTATGTACACCATGTAAGGCGAAGAAAAGATCATATATACGGATAATAATCAGTCTTTTTTGAAACCGTGGCCGATCCTCAGTAAGGCTGCTCCTGATACTGGCGCTCGGTTGCCGTGGTGAAGTCTTCCAGGACGCTGCGCAGGTATTCGAACGTGGGACGGTTCTCTGGGTTTTCCGTCCAACACTCCATCATTATGACGTACAGGTCCTCGGGGCAGTTATCGGGGCGGGGCATGCGGTAGCCTTTCTCCAGGTTCTGGATCACCTCAGGATTGGTCATACCTGAAAAGCAGAGCTCATCAATATCAACGTCAACATCTACCCTGAGATTCGACACCTTTTCAGACCTTTTAAGCATTCTGATTGGTCAAAATGGGGTGGTGTTTTATTTTCGTGGTAGGAAGAAGGCAGGGGGTCCTTGTTGAGCTGTGAATGAGCTTTGAATGAGCTGTAAATGAGCTCTAAATTAGCTATTAATTATCTGTGAATTATCAGATTTCACTCAATATAAACAAATCATGATGTTGATGTTCATGTCAGGCTTCAGGTACCTGGGTAAGGAATTCTGCCGTAGGTCACGATCTCAGTCAGCAGGATGCCAAAAGACCAGACGTCTGATTTGATGGAGAAGGTGCCGTAGTTGATGGCTTCAGGAGCCGTCCATTTGATGGGAAACTTCGCACCTTTGAGGAGAATAGAAACATTTTCAGTGCGGTTCTGGTCAAACAGAGTTTACAGGGTTCGGCCATGATGTCTCACCTTCTCTGGCTGTGTACTCGTTGTTCTCGATTAGCCGAGCGAGGCCGAAGTCTGCGATCTTGCAGATGAGTTCCTCAGACACCAGGATGTTGGCGGCTCTCAGGTCTCTGTGGATGTAGTTCTTCTGCTCGATGTAGGCCATACCATCAGCGACCTGCAGGGGGCAGCACGTCATTACAAATGAAGTGTGTGTTTCTTTCTCTTTCTTTTTCTGTGTGTGTGTGTGTGTGTGTGTGCGTGTAGACAGGTAGTGGTCGAGAAACAGACATGTGGTCCAAGTTCCTGAGTATGGGAGTGCCCTGCTTCCCTCTGTTCAACCTTTGACCTGTGCTGGTCTTCTCCACCCAGATATCAGAGAGAGGTTATTTCTCTTTTCCTACTGGATAAGTTCTTGTCCTGTTCTCCTATTGGAGCTACAGGATTCTGAGGCCTGGATTCCGCCAGTTTGTTTTCTCATATCACCATTTACTATCCCTAATGATCACCCAGAGGCTGACAAACATCTCCTTTTACCCACTTTACCATCCTGAGAAGCTTCACCTTCTATCATCCTGAGACCCATCAGCTTCTCTTTATGCCACTGTGGAACCCACAAGCTTTAATTTCTACCAGTCTGAGATCCACAATCTTCTTCATCTATCATCCTCAGACACACAAGCTTCTCATTCTGCCATTGTGGAACCCCCAGGCTCCTCTTTCTTCCATCCTGAGACCCATAAGTTTCTCCTTTTTCTCACCCCCAAACTCCTACTGACTTCCTGACATCTACATGTTCATCTTCCGCCATCCCTGACCCCAAACACACCGTTTTCTAGCATCCTAAAACACAGATCTCTAGATCTCTCTGATTGTGAAGTCCATAAGCTCCTCCTCTGCCACCCTGAGACCTTCAGGTTTCTCTTCTTTTCTCTTCTAATTTCTCTCTATACCCCTTTCTCTTCTCTCTCCCTTTTTCCTCTCTCACACACTCTCTCTTTTCTCTTCTCTCCTTTCATGCTTTTTTTCTCTGCCCTATTCTTTCCTTCTTTTCTCAAACTCTTTTATAGTTACTCTTTAGAGTTACTGTGAGGGTGAGGTTTGAAGAGGTGTGTTTGAGAAACAAAAATGGAAAAAAAATTGTGTGTGTGTGTGTGTGTGTGTGTGTGTGTGTGTGTGTGTGTGTTTGAGAGAGAGAAAGAGAAAGAGCAGAGGCATTGTTTCTATAATGGCACTAGATAAGAACTAGATGTTAAAAACCAAAACCAAAGCATGACAGATGCTTATCTGTGGCAGTAACGTTTTTGAAAATGTGTGCGTGTTTTCACAGAAATGTGTGTGTGTGTGTATGTGTGTTGGAGAGAGAGAGAGAGAGAGAGAGAGAGAGAGAGAGAGAGAGAGAGAAAGATAAATATAAACTTATGCTGATAAGCCAAATTTTCACCCATAAGTGAGATGTGACAAGTTTTTTGGCAGTTGGTAGAGATAAGTGTGTGTGTGTGTGTGTGTGTGTGTGTGTGTGTGTGTGTGTGTGTGTGTGTGCGCGCAATACGCTTAAAACAATCGGACCGGTTTAATCTTTACAACTTGACAGAGATTCAGTCGTTACACTGACACAAACTTCCTTCTCACAAGGTCATGTGACCAAAGTGACCTCATGGGACCTGCAAAGCCGCATCACCAGCCCTTGTTATTATTGCCTTTTAAATTCTTGATTGTGATTGGTCAGAAAGTAAGAAAGCCTGTACAAGCAAAAGCTGCTTTTTGTCTTTTTAACTTCAAGAAAGAGAGAGAGAGAGAGAGAGAGAGAGAGAGAGAGAGAGAAAGAGAGAGCATGATGGTAGTTGTAGTGGTAGTTGTAGTGGTAGTGGTAATGGTAGTAGTGGTGGTGGTGGTTTTTGTAGTGGTATTTAATTAGTATTTATTTGGAATACTGTGTGTGTGTGTGTGTGTGTGTGTGTGTGTGTGTGTGTGTGTGTGTGTGTGTGTTTATACAGAGCAGAAGTTATTCAGTTCTTCTCATGTGGAATCTGTTTGTGTGAGTTATTTTCTTATTATGAGATTATAGATCAGATTATCAGATCGGATTAAACAGTAGCACTACAGATTACTGCATAAACTCTAATCCCAGTGGGAAAAGATTGTTATTCATTTAGTTTTGTCCACACAGTGTATTTTGAAGGAAAAACAATGTATGTCATACATGAGATTGTACATTGTACAGTTATTCAGCCTGTTTGCTGAGATCTATTTTTATATTCCTCATTTATTTGTTGTTTCGAGAAATAAATGTTCTTGGAGAAAAAGAATCGAAAATTAAAGTCGATAGAAATAGTTTGGTCTGTTGTATTGTTTTAGTAGAAAACGTTACAACAGTTAAAAAAAATGCATGTAATCCAGATGTTTGTGCCTGAATGTAGACGAGTGATGGATTCACGACGCTGTGACGTTTGTCAGTGTGAAGCGGAAGCGTGTTTGACGTGTGCGTGAGACGAACCTGCGAGGCCATATCGATCAGGGTGTTGATCTGCAACTTTGATCCTTCTGGCGTTTTCAGAAAATCCACCAGGCTGCCTAGAAATATCAAACACACACACAGACACACACACACACACACACACACACACACATTTTAATTATTGATCTTTTTTTTAATTTATTTTTGACCTTAGCATTGACCATAACTATCTACAATTCAATACTAGTAAATACTAGTGTGTGTGTGTGTGTGTGTGTGTGTGTGTGTGTGTGTTTGTATATGATGAAATGCAGACTTAAATTTTTCATACAAAAACAAAACAAACAACAACCAAAAAATGTTTTGCCAAAAGTATTGGGACACCCGACTTTTCCAGCCATATATGTTTCTTTCCCAAACTTTATCCACAGAATATCTGTGGATGCTTTGAGAAGCATGAAATTTTCCCAAACATGTTCCAGCATGACAATACCCCTGTGCACAAAACCAGTTCCATGAAGATCTGCTTTCCATGGCTTGGAGTGGTAGATCTACATTATTGAGCACTTTTGGGATGAATGTGAACGTTGACTGTACCCCAGGAACCTCGTGACCTTCTCACCTACATCACTACCTGACTTTAATAACACCCTAGTGGCTGAACGAATCTCCACACAAATCTAGTGCAACATCTTCCCAGAGAAGTGGAGGTTATTAAAACAGCAATGGGAACTAAATGTGAGCAACAGTATAGTGGTCACAATCATATAGTGTATAATATTTAATAAAAACTACTAGATTTTATACGCTACAGAAGCACAAGCTTTCGGTTTCAGCCTTATTGTTTTGGAAAAAGAAGAGAAGAATGGAAGGGAGGCGGCAGAGTAACTGATGATATTTCGCTGCCAAAGCGTCTTCCAGACCTGATACGAGGGCATGAATAGCAGCAGAGAAGCTTTCGATTCTAAAAGGAGAACACAACATTCTCAGGAAATCCCGCGGCCCGTCACCGCCATGCCCGTGACGTCTCGCTCATGTTCCTCAGATGTTTAGGAAAAAGAGGAATGTTTCTGCTATTAGGAAGTTCCTTCAGGAAAAAGCACTTGCAGGAACTCCAGGAACTCTTGGCATGTCAAAGTTCACAAATCAAGTTTAGACCCCTTACTGAAAAACCATAGAAACTCTCATAGAAAGTTTTAATGGGAATAATGGAATGTGCATTGGTTTTAATGGTTATAATGGTAACTGTATTGGTTTTAGTGGTTATAATGGGAATAGTAATGGGTTTACTGGTATTATGGGATTAACATTAACTTTTTCATTGGTTTTAGAGTTATAATGAGATTGATATTGGTTTTAATGGTTATATTGGGAATTGTAATGTGTTTAATGGTTATATTGGGAATTGAATCTATTCCTGTGGTTATAATGGGATCTACAATGGTTTTAATGGTTATAATGGGATCTGTAATGCTTTAATAGTTGTTTTACTGGTTTTGATGGTTATAGTGGGATTTATATTATTTTTAATGGTTATAATAAGAACTGAAATAGTTTTAATGGTTATAATGGGACATGTATAGGTTTTAATGGTCTTTATATGAATTGCATTGGGATTAATGTTATAATGGGATTGACAATGTTTTTAATGGTATTACAGAAATGTTATCGATTTGAATGGTTAAAATGGAAACCATTGGGGTTTTAATGGTTATATTGGGATTTGTTTTCATTTGAATGGTTATAATATGATTTGTTATGTTTTAATGGTTATAATGGGAATGACATTGTTTTTGATGGTTATAATAGGAATTGTATTGGTTATGATGGTCATAACAGGAATTAAATGGGATTATAATGGGAAATATACACCCATATTTTAATGGTTATATTGGGGTTTGTTCTATTGTTTTTGATAGGTATACTGGGATTTGTAATTTTGTAATGGTTATGTTACTGGTTTTTATGGTTATAATGAGATTTGGATTATTTTTAATGGTTATAATAGGAATCGTATTGGTTTTAATGGTATAATGGGATTGACTTTGGTATTAATGGTTATAATGATAATTGTATTGGTTTTGATAGTTATAATGGGATTTGTACTGTTTTATGGGTTATTTTAATGGTTTTGATGGTTATGATGAAATCTGCAATATTTATAATGGGTATAATAGACATTGTACAGGTCATTTGAATAAGAATGGTATTGGGCTTAATGGTATGTAATGGGATTGGCATTGGTTTTAATAATTATTACCATCAATCTTTTGGGTCTCTGTTGAGTTTGTTGGCATGTTGACATGAATACCAGTAAGGACCAGTAGAACGCTTTTGGGAGCCTAAAGATCACATGTTGGTGTTTACTGGAATCCAATAAAAAACATCGGGACCTTTAGATGAAGCCTCCAGATTATCAAAGCTTTTTACACCAGTAGAATTTAATGGAAGCTATTAAGCTATTTTTAAAAGTTAACAGCTGATGGTTTGTAATGGGATTTGTAGTGGAAACCATTAGAATTTCTGTAATGTTATAATTGTATTTTTTTCCTTCCAGAAGGACTCTTCGAATCAACCTTCATTTGAATAAATCACAATCGTGGCACTTGTGATTATTTGCGATGAGAAAGAGAAAAGAAAAGAAAGAAAAAGAGAGAAAGAGAAAAGAAAAGAAAGGAAAAGAGAGAAAGAGAGAGAGAAAAGAGGGTGTAAAAACACAGAGGCCAAAAACAGCAACAACACAAGCAGCGATTGTCCGTGCGTCGCTTCCTCATCAAGGGGCTTTTTGTTTTCGCGAGGTCGCTCGAGGAGAACAGCGTGTGCTGGGATTCACATGACAACACGTACGGTATTTGTGTGAAAGCAACACCGGGTGTGTGTGTGTGTGTGTGTGTGTGTGTGTGTGTGTGTGTGTGTTCATGCAGAGTTGAACGATTTTTGGAGCTCTGAGGATCAGAAAGCAGCTGATGGAGAGATCCACTGAGCAGGAGGAGACGAAGACGTACACACGGTGTTTTCTTCCTTTTGCACTACAGCAAATTCACAGCGATTCATAGTTTTTATCCGTTTATTGTCACGAAGCGTCTTTAGTAAAAACCCCGCTGTGTGAGCAGAGAGAGGTTCAAAATACACTTTTTTTATGAACATTTTAGTGCCACGTTAGAAACTAAAAACATACTGCAATTAGACAGAAATTCTCTCCAGCGTGCGAACGCGGGTTGCTCAGTAGGTGATTATTATTATGGGATGTACAGGTTTCTTCTCGTCGTTGCTTAGCGCCAACAACGACGGCGCCTCCCTTCGCGTGCCATAAACGTCACGTCATGTTCGTTCCTGCATGGGCTTCTCCCAGAAGAGAAGTGCACACTTCTCTCCCGTCAGAGAAGTGACTCTCCGAAACGGTTTGCACGTGAGCTACAAAACGCTCACAATGGTCACCTCGCGACAATGAGGCGAGTTCCCGTTTTCCCTTCAAGTAAAGGAACAGGCTTTTGGAGGGCATGCAGGAGAAATCGACTTCACCTGACCTTTCCTGCCACACGTGGTTCTTCTCCAAACTGTTATCACAAAGCTGGAGGCACACAATTGTACAGGACGTCTTTGGATGCGGTGAAATAAGATTTTGTTCACTTGTTGGAAACCCGAACGTGTTCCAGCATGGCAGTGCCTCTGTGCTCAAAGCAAACCATGAAGATCTGCTTTACATGGTTTTAAGTGGAAGATCTCCTGCTGTAGAGCTCTGATCTCAACCCTTCTGAACATGACGAATGTGAACGCTGAGTGCACCCCAGGCCTCCTCACATCTCCTACATCAGTCCCTGACTTTACCAACACCCAAATGATCACAAACTCTAGTGGAACATCTTCCCAAAATAGGGAATTATAAAAGCAAAGCTCAGTGGTTGAAGCTGGACTGTGGATTTGGAAGGTCACAAGGTCAAATCCCAGCACCACCACTAAGCTGCAAATGTTGGGCCCTTGAGAAAGGCCCCTAATACTTAACTGGTTGGTTGGAAGTGGCTCTGGATAACGGTTCTTCCAAATGCCATAAATATAAATATTATTGATCCCAATCGATGCTTCTTTTAACCACAGGATCTCTTTCGAACTTATAGCAGCACATTTTCTGTAAAATTCAGTTTGAGTTCAGGATTTTTTAACTGGCTTGCACGTGGGCTACACGTGGGCTTCACATATCCCAGTGATATTAGGAATCTGGGGTCAGCCATGATACAGCACTTCTGGAGCACAGAGGGGTTAAGGGGCCTTGCTCAAGGGCCCGAACAGTGTTGGCCAGGGGTTGAACCACTGAACTTTCATCTAATACCTGATAAAAAAAAAATACAGTGTATGGAGAAAAGGTTTGCTGTTATTTAAATTTACAGCATTTGGCAGATGCTCTTATCCAGAGTGATTAAGGGCCTTACTCAGGGGCCCAGCAGTGGCATCTGGGTGTGTCTTTGATTTGAACTCACGACCTTCTTATCAAAAGTCCAACGCCTTCAGATTCTGGAGCTTGAGGATTGAGGAGCTTCCTGGGGTGCAGACAGCGTTCACATGTAATTATGTTCAATAGCGTTGGAGCTCTACAGCAGGAAGATCTTCCAGATAGATCTTTATAAAGCTCGCTTTGGAACAGGTTTGGGTTTCGTAGCTCAATTGAAGATACAATTTCATGCTACCACCTCCAAAGACGTCCGATACAATCCGAGTTTGTGGGAACAGTTCGGTGGAAGGAGCACAGACAGTTGGAAAAGACGGGTGTCCTGATATTTTGGTCCTGTAGTCGTGTATATGCTTGCTGTTAGTGTGAAGGTGTGTGAAGGAGAGTCAGGAGGAGTGGACGACTTGTGTAGCTATTTGTGTACAAAACACACACACACACACACACACACACACAGAGAGAGAGAGAGAGAGAGAGAGAGAGAGAGAGAGAGAGAGAGAGAGATCTGTCCGTTTGAGGGAGAAAGTCAGCGAAAGCTCTTGATGTTCTCAGTGTTGCTATTTTTAAAGGTGACCTATGCAACCTGTGTCACTTCAACTTTGATGTTCTTTTTTTTTTAGATGCTGCAGAAAGCTTCGCAAGCCTCATCCGGCCTTTAACACACACACACACACACACACACACACACACACACACACACACACACACACACACACACACACACACACACATCTTCAAGGTCATAGGCTGTTGTTTTTTCGTTTTTTTTTCTACAAGGAAGCCGGTATATGTTTTTGTCGAACCACACACACACACACACACACACACACACACACACACACACACACATACACATTCGTGACAGGAAACGTTTTTTTTTTTTTTTTTTTTTTTTTGCACGCTTTACGAGTGGAACTTTTCCAGAATCCCCCAGCAGACCAGACATTACCCAGTGATGAGTAAGTTCATGTTTGTAGTCTCTGGTGAATTCTTGTATCAGTTATTCAGGTTCAAGCATGTGTGTGATGTGGACACACACACACACACACACACACACACACACACACACACACATACTGAAAGTTTAATACTTTAATATGTTAGATCAGGGTTTGTAAAGTAATGTGTGAAAACAGACACAATATCCTGTACGTTCATGGCTCGGTCATAGTACGTCACATTTTATGGCATCCTGCAGACACCCGTATCTTATTAGGGTTGAGGGGCCTTGCTCAAGGGCCCATCAGTGGCACCCTGGTGAGGCTGGGATGCAAACTCATGCCCTTCCAATCCAAACACTAACATTTGATCCACTGAGCTTCCACTCCTCTGGATCAGGGAGGGATCACATTCTCATGGTGGATGATTTCATATCCTGGTGAACTCAATGTTTTATTCAGTTAAATGCTACTGAAATGGTCAGATGTAGTGATTGATGCAAAAGTATTGGCACACCTGACTTTTCTAGCCATATGTGCTTCTTCCCCAAACTGTTCCCACAACCTTCGGTGTGCACTCCAACTACAAGATTCAATTTGTTTTTCGGATCGGACCACACGGACCAGCCGTCGCACCACACGTGCATCAATGATCCTCGTCCCCCACGACCCTGTCGCCGGTACACCACTGTTCCTTCCTTGGACCACTTTTGATAGATTCTGACCAGCAACATCCCACAAGAGCTGCAGTTTTGGAGACGCTCTGACCCAGACGTCTAGACGTCTCAATTTGTCAAACTCGCTCAAATCCTTACGCCCATTTTTTCTGCTTCTAACATCAACTTTGAGGACAAAATGTTCACCTGCTGCCTAATAAATAAATCCACCCACTAACAGGTTCCATGATGAAGATCATCAGTGTTCTTCACTTTTATATATATACTGTATGTGTTATACTTATGCAGCACTTAACACACCTTTTATCTGCATTTCATCCACACACACACATACACACAGTGTGACAAAAATCTCCAGAATCAACACACACTACAATACATGACTTATTCACACACAGCTCTTTAAACCCAGCGCCTGAAAACGTTCACAAACATGACGGGATTAACACAACACCACAACGTCCTTTTTAAACCCTCTGCTAGAACAAAGGAACCTGCTGAGGATTGAACTCACAAATCTCTCAAACACTGGAACTGGGTCAAGAAGTAAAATCCAGCTTAAACTTTAATAACACTCTCCTTTTGAACCCAGGACAGAAGACACGTACGTGCAGCTACACGTTTAACGTAAACAGGTGAAGAGAAGCGAGTGTATATTCTGCATAAACGACCACGGATTCATCAGACATCCGACTTTCTCCATCTCTTCCGCTTACCGTTCTCCATGTACTCTGTGACGATGTAGATGGGTTCCTGCGTGACCACGGCGAAGAGACGAACGAGCCGTAGGTGCTGCAGGTTCTTCATCAGGTTCGCTTCAGCCAGGAACGCCCCGATGGACATGGTTCCCGCTTTCAGACTCTTGATAGCCACTCTCCGGTTATTATTGTACAAACCTGGGTGGGTAGAAAGAAGTCAATAAACATCTAATAATTCATGTTTCTTTCTTCTCCTTCTGTCACTGTCATTCTCTCTCTTATGCTCCTGAGATACCACTACCATCCCGTTTCCTACTTAGACCTGCCTGATCCATTGATGCCCTATGAAGTTCTCTTCAGTTGTGCAGTTCAGTATGTTCTCCATACGAACAGCCTAAAGATCTATGAGGTTCCTCAAGAGCCATGTAGAAGGATTTGGACTAAACAGCGTGCTACAATGGTTTAATTTCCGTGAGCAGGTATGCACTTCAACCTCAACCTCAGTGATGGATCTCAGGTCTTTTTTGAGTTTGGTTCTTCTTAAGTTTTCTTTTTTATACCCAGCAGTGAAACGCATTCGAGTAAATGTACTTCGTTACTGTGCTTTAATCATTTTGTGGCTACTTTCTAATTTTTATTGAGAATCAATGCTATAAGCAAATCTTTCTCTTGATTCAACTACATTTATCAGCTCGGAGTATTTGGGTCTGTATTATGCTAACCAGGTTTTTGCTAATTGCGCAAAGGGGATGATTCTGGTGGGCTGATGAAACGAAACAAAACAAAACAAAACAGGACATTCACTCAATTTTGTGCCGCTATATAATGTATATGAATGTTAGCATGTTAAAAAGGTCGAGGTGGCATGCGAGGTGTCATGGTGGTCTGTTTATTTGTCCCTGAAATCCCCTTCTTGCTGTATGCTGCTGTGTATTTGGTAACTGTCTGTGATTAGAACCGGACATGGACAATACACAGATGGAGTGTCAAGATAACGGGGTTATAGCCGTGATCACGACACGGCAGCTTCCTGTTTAGGGTTGAATAACAAACGAGCGCTAATGAGAAGAGCGAAGTGACCTGATCGTGCGATCACAATCAGTTAATCTGAGAAAGCCGAACAATAAAACACAGCGAACAGAGCGTTCTCTCAACGCCAACGTGTGGGACAACGATGTGTTCTGATAAACAAACGGAAACGCCAGAGTTTATGTTCAGCCTGAAATGTGTCTATTCCTATTTCTCTCTTCTCAATTGTGCAATAACAATAATAATTAGTTACACATGCAATAGCTTTTTATAGCTATTATTCTTACTTTTCTCCCATCTGTTATTGTTCATTTTCTTTTTACTCTGAGCAACTGCAGTCAAATCATTTCCCTTTAAAATGTTCTTATTAGCTTTCCCTATTAGCCCACTGCATTTACCTAGCCTAGCAATCTTTTATTAGCCTTTTATATTTGACCAAATTAGCAGCTTAATGGTGGTGCTGGGATTTGAACTCACAGAGCACAGTAATACCTTAACCCTGAGCCTCACCAACAGCTAGCCCATAGCTCATAGCTAGCTCATAGCTCATAGCTAGCTCATGGATAGCTAGCTCACAGCTAGCTCATAGCTCATAGCTTGCTCATAGCTAGCTCATTATTATAGTAACATATGAAAACAGACACCCTAACCCTAACCCTCACCCATCCTGTGCGTTTATGGCTCGGTCATAGTACGTCACATTTTATGGCATCCTGCAGACACCCGTATCTTATTAGGGTTGAGTGGCACCCTGGTGAGGCTGGGATGCGAACTCATGCCCTTCCAATCCAAACACCAACATCAGAAGAGTGGAGCTCATTATAAGAGGAAATTGAGACTGAATTTGTAATGGGATGCTCACAAACATTTGTCTTTATGGAGTCTTTGGGCTTCTGAATGTGCTGAAGTTTCCCAGCAAAATAAAAGTTATAGATGAATTGTGTTCAGGGACATTCCATTCCTGCACCATTGACTTTCCTCTGGTTTCCCAGGCGAGGATCCTCATTCAGCGCTTTGTAGCATCTGAGCAGACGTACTTGGATTACTCCACGCTCAGGTCGAGACGTGTTTCCTCACATCTCTCAATTATTCATTCAATTTCTAAAGGCTTAACCCAGATCTTCAGATGCAAGTAGCGACAAATTCACACAGACGTTTTAAACAAAGACATGAGAACACCCATAGAGAGAGGGAGAGAGAGAGAGAGAGAGAGAGAGAGAGAGAGAGAGAGAGAGAGAGAGAGAGAGAGAGAGAGAGAGAGGGTTTACCGCCAATGGACACGACATGCTAAATAATTTTTAATGATGATAAGATCTGATTTATTTTACTTTACTATTTGTTTAGTCATCAACGTTTGGCGCCGCCGAACGGCGAAGACCAAACCTGGAGGTGGCGGTCTGTGTGAAATGAAAACCCGAGCTTTTGTGTGGTGTGTGTGGTGTGTGTGTGTGTGTGTGTGTGTGTGTGTGTGTGTGTGTGTGTGTGTGTGTGTGTGTGTGTGTGTGTGTGTGTGTACAGCTGCTGGTTGCCTTCCAGGTAAAAGGATATCAATGGGAGTGAACATGATACAACATGATCAGTAATCACATTATCATCTCAAGCACCAAAAAGGTTGCAATGTTTTTACATTTTTTATCATCATCTTGCTTGCACACAACTAATCTGTATAATATGTACAGTATATATGATTTATTAATAATAATTAGTAGTATTATTATAAACAAGGCTGTTAATTAGTAGACACGCCCCATTTTCATTCACCCGCCCTCCTTTTTCGGTCCACAAAGAAAAACATGATGTTTTTACAGCCATAACATTTTACATTATACGGCCAAAAATATTGGGAGACCCAACTTTTCCGTGCCTCAATTTGCTTTCCATGGGTTGAAACGGAAGATCTCCCTGCCATTGAGCTCCAACCCTACGGAACACCTATGTTTCACACTGACTGCCCCCCAGGCCTCTAGTGATTGGAAGATCGGAATCATTTTTGTGACTTGGTTCTTTGAATCTCATTCATCAGAATTAACAAATTTTCTTTTGAAGTCGATTCGTTCCTTTGATCAGAAATGAAAAAAAAAATGGTGCGTTTTCAATATGCAGATTCCCAACACGTCTACGTACACCGACTTTGACTATAGTTCCAATAATTTATATAAAGGGAGTATTAGGGGTGTAACGTACATGTATTGCTATTGAAATCTTTGGGCACACGTGTACCGAATGCAGTCCTTTTTACGTGCGGAACAGAGTTAAAATCCGAGTTCCCTCAGGAACCTTTTTTTACTGGCGAACGGCAAGTTTGTTGAGTTTCCGCCTCATTGAGCGCATTTTATTATTATTATTAATATTATTATTAATAAACTAGAAAACATACACAACAATGCCAGGGGTATAAAAAGAAACTAAAGTTAGCGCAGTATCACTGTGGCTACTCGCTCCGTACCGGAAATACCATTTGCACATGCATGAAAACGCTAAACAATCCATAGCACTAGCGTTAGCCGCTAACCAGGAAGTGGCTAACGCTAGCGCTATGGATTGTTTAACGTTTTATGTTCAGCTTCAAGAATGTTTCTTAAAAGGAGAAAATCCTGACAATTTCAAATATCGATGGAGTGAATAAATGAATGAGGAAAGGAATGAAGATATTTGTTAAAGTCTGCTGAAATAAATAGAACAGTTCAGTATAACTTATGTTTTGAAAATTAAATATTAAATGTAAAACACACACTGAACTGCGTTATTAAAAAACGACAAGCATTTTTATGTTTCGCATTTGTATCGAAGTTGAACAGAACTGTGACTTAAAAAACGAGGTACATACCGAACTGTGAATTTTGTGTACCTTTACACCCCTAATATGTACAGGTGCATCTCAATAAATTAGAATATCATTAAAAAGGTGATTTATTTTAGTAATTCAGTACAAAAATGTATTATAATATCTAAAAAAATTAGAATACTTCATAACACCAATCAAAAAAAACATTTTAAGTGAATTGTTGGCCTTCTGGAAAGTGTTTATTTTCTGTACATGTACTCAGTACTTGGTCGGGGCTCCTTTTGCTTTAATTACTGCCCTAATTGGGCGTGGCATGAGGTGGTATAGAAGCTCAGGTTTCTTTGAGAGTGGCCTTCATTTCCTCTGGATTTTTTGGTCTCTTGTTTTTTATTTTCCTCTTGATAATATTCCAGAGATTCTCTGTGGAGGTCAGGTCTGGTGAGTTTGGTCCAGTCAATCACACCAACACCATGGTCATTTAACCAACTTTTGGTGCTTTTGACAGTGTGAGCAGGTGCCAAATCCTGCTGGAAAATGAAATCAGCATCTTCATGAAGCTGGTCAGCAGAGGGAAGCATGAAGTGCTCTAAAACTTCCTGGTAGATGTCTGTGCTGAACATGGACTTGATAAAACACAGTGGACCAACACCAGCAGATGACACGAGTCTCCAAACCAACACTGACTGTGCAAACTTTACACCGGACCTCAAGCAGATTGGATTCTGTGCCTCTCTTCTCCTCCTCTTCTTCTTCCAGACTCTGGGACCCTGATTTCCAAATGAAATGCGAACTTTCCCTTTTATCTGAAAAGACGACTTTGTCCCACTGAGCAACAGTCCAGTCCTTTTTGTCCTTTGTCCAGGTAAGACACCTCTGACGTTGTCTCTGGTTCAGCAGTGGCTCGACACGAGGAACGAGTCAGTTGTAGGTCATAGAGACGTCTGTGTTTGGAGGCTCGTGAAGAACTGACTCCAGCTGCAGTCCACTCTTTGTAAATCTCCCCAAATTCTTGAATCTGCTTCGTTTCACCTTTTTCTACCACATTTTTTCCTTCTATTCAACTTTCCATTAATGTGCTTGGATACAGCAGTCTGTGAACAGCAGCTTCTTCAGCAATGACCTTTTGTGTCTCACCCTCTATGTGCAATATCATCTTCTGGACAACTGTCAAGTCAGCAGTCTTCCACCATGATTGTGGAGCCTGAACCAGACTGAGACACCATTTAAAGGCTCAGGAAACCTGAGCAGGTGTTTGGATTTAATGAGCTGATTAGAGTGAGACATCACGAGTCTGAACCTTTTCACAATATTCTTCACAATTTTGGGTTTTTATCAGCTGTGAGCCAAAATCATCACAATGAACACTTGAAATATATATCTGTGTGTGTGTGTGTGTGTGTGTGTGTGTGTGTGTGTGTGTGTGTGTGTGTGTGTGTGTGTGATGAATCTTTATAATATACAAGTTTCACTTTTTGTATTGATTTACTAAAATAAATCAACTTTTTAATGATATTGTAATTGATGCACCTGTAAATAAACTACATAACATTTATAGGAGTCACGTGACCAAAGAATGAAAGACTTTGACCAGATGACACCTGAGATGAACTACTGTACACTGTTTCCTGTGTAATGCACTGCATATTGGCTATGGGATTCACGTGAAAAAAAAAAAGAATCGAGAGATCAACTTATGTTTCCTGTCCATAACCTACAGAGATCTTGCGATGCTCTGCTGGTGCGCGTCCAGTAGAAAATGAACGAATCACTCTTTGAGACGACTCGTTCTTCTGAGTCACTCTTTCGAAATGAATCATGACAAGCCTCCTGACCTCACCTTCACTGGTACCTTGTATCTGAATGCAGCCCAAATCTCCACAAAATGGTGGAACATCTTCCCAGAAGAGTTGAGTTGAGTTAAGTTCATTATTAGAGCAAATGTGGATGAGATGTTAACAGAAACAAACAAAAACAAACCTATGATCTGGTGTCCACAAAATAGAGACTTCACAACACTTTTGTCATCGTAGCTAGCTGACTAGCTGGTTTTGATGACCCAAAACAAGAGAACTTGGACAGTGAATCGGTTCTTCAGGCTCGATTGATTGTTCATTGGAGAAGATGGATGTAACTGTAAATAAATGAACACTAAATATGATAAATAGCGATTGTTATCATTGTGTGTGTGGTTTGGTGTAAGAGGAGGTTTTAGGAAAATCCCTTGGTTCAGGTTTGTTGTACTGGTTGTTCTGTACTGACCCATCCAGACTTCTCCAAACTGTCCCTGTCCCAGCCGTCTCTCCAGTTTGAGGGACTCGCGTGAAATCTCCCACTCGTCCTGCCACCACGGCTTCTGCGGCATTCGCGTCTGGCACGGCTTCACCAGACGTGTGCACAAGCCGTCTGCATCTCCTGTATGGCGAGAGAGAGAGAGAGAGAGAGAGAGAGAGAGAGAGAGAGAGAAAGAAAGTGAGAACAATGCTCAGGGTTTAGAACAGACAATTCTCTCTGAAGACAAAGGAAGTGATACACAGGTTTCAGCATGCAGGGTGAAGCCACACACTGACGGAAACCAAGCAAAGCGCTTCAGATCTTTGACGGCTCAGAGCTCGTCTTGCTTGAGTTGCACCATTTTATTCCATTGTAGGGGTGAGAGCGTGAAATCGTGGCCCCCATGCACACGTCTCGTGGCTGCTACGTGCACGAGAGCGACTCTTTCGCGATATAGCAAGAACAATACGGGAAGCTGATGCGAATTTCAGACCAGGAATTTCTCCTCTGTTGAAGGAAGGTTAATGTCCAATCTAAGCAGATAGCTATCTGCATTGCGGGTAATCAGTGATGAGAAGTTGGAGTGAAGCTGCCACCAGTTTCCATCCTGGATTTCAGGATTGTTGTTTTATAACACACACCTTATCTATGAAAGATCAAATCGTGAAATCTGTCATGAATAGTGTATGTAGAGTTACGAAGCGCTGACACTGGAGACTTGTTCCAAAAATGTCAGGTCCACACCAGTTTTTGACAATGTGTCATTAGGATGTCACCGGCCTGTCATTGGTGTTGCAGATGTGTCATATATGTGTCATAGGTGTCTAATATTCATATCAGAGGGGTGTCATTGGTGTGTCCCAGATGTGTCATAGGCATGTCATAGGTACCTTATAGGCTTGTCATTGGTGTGTCGCAGATATGTTGTAGACATATCATAGGTGTGTCATAGGCTAGTCATAGATGTGCTGCAAGCATGTCATAGACATGTCATAGACCTTTCAGAAGGATGTCATTTGTTATTGGGGTGTTGCAGATATACAGTATGTCTTAGGGATGTCATATGTGTGATGCAAGCATGTTGTAAGCATATCACAGAGACATTGGAGTGAAGATGTGGATTGTTTAGCATTGGGTATATACGTACGAGAGTAATGCTTGACGAGCTCAGCCAGGGTGGGGAAGGAGATCTTGCTGGTGATGTAGAAGCCGCCGGCATCCAGGTTGCGGATTCTGTAGTGCTTGATTACGTCGCCTTGATTGTGATCCAGATCTCGCACCGAGACAGAGAAGCTGCCTGTGAAGCAGAGGAACATTCAAGCTCTGAAGACTTCATGTTCTCTGTTCTACTTCTGTTCTACTTCACGCTGATGTATTTATATCACGTTTAAAAGGAAGATCTGAAGATCTGAAGATGTTCATAAAACATGCATCAATTTCACAACTTTCTCTACGCTCCCAGCATTGGTATGATTATCACGAAGAGCGCTGTTGAATTCTTTTCTTCATTATTTAAAATATTACAGCCAGTACAATTAATTAAATAATTAATTTTTTATTTATTTCTCAGCCTTACATTAACAAATTATGGTAAAATCTATGTACAGAAACTGTATAAGTATAATAATAATCAATAATAATAATTTATTATTATAACAGTCAGTACTATCTATCTATCTATCTATCTATCTATCTATCTATCTATCTATCTATCTATCTATCTATCTATCTATCATGTTAACAAAATTTGATAAAATCTGATTACATAAATTATATTATTATTATTATTATTATTTATTAGTATTTTTTTTAGAACAGTATTTATTTATTTATTTCTATTTATAAAAAAGGCTTATATTAATAAAGTATGATAGAATCTGGTTGCAGAAATTAAATAATAATAATAATAATAATAATAATAATAATAATAATATTAATAATATTAATAATATTAATAATATTAGCTATTATTATAATTATTATAATTATTATTTTTGCATTTAAAAAATACATTTGAATGTATTATTTTTTATAATAATAAATTCTAATTTATTGTTATTAATAAATATATGAAATCATCTGAAAGCAGTTTGCTACCACGAGCAGAGCTCCGAGTTACACATTCATAATGTCTGATGCCTCGGCATTTCAGGAAGTGAAAGTTTTTTGAGGAATATTTCTCATAATTTCTTGTTATGTAAAAGAGTTTCTCACACGTGTACAGTAGCTTCGTGTGTGTCATTAGCAGGTACAATACATTTGCATATTTCAGGCAAAAAAAGGGGGGAAAAATCATGTTTAGATCACAAAAATGTTCTGCTTGAACTGTAAATTACTGTAATAGAAATGTAAATAATAATAATAATAATAATAATAATAATAATAATAATAATAATAATATTATTATTATTTTTCATTTAAACCCGGGTTCTGTTTCAGCGTTTTCTTTAATGAACCACAGGAAGTGAGTGGTGTTCGTTGTGATCGTCTGCGTTACCTGGAGCGGTCTCGCTCTCTCGGATCAGGAAGGAGCCCTGAGTGTTGCCAGGAGCCAGGAGGTGCCTCATGGCGTCATTTCTGGACAGATTCTTAAAAAACCAGCTGCAACGGAAGCAAAAACAGCGACAGTGAAGCACATGACCATAAATGGAGAATGTTCGAGGATGCTTTGATTCAGATCCTGTCTATTTATTGAAAGTGCTGCATATTTTCCTTCCTCCTGCACACATGAAACTGAAATGTGATTAGTCAGGGAGGCCTGGTGATGCATTTAGGGGTATTTCAGAGGTATTTCCTCACACGCCCCTGCAGGCACCTACACACCTCTGCTGTTAATCACACGCAATATCATGTAAATATGATCTCTGTCCGAGACCTGACCTCATTTATCAAACAGGATATGAAAGAAATCTCCAGGCTGAATGTTCCTCCATGTTCTTACTTCAAATTGTAGATCCTCAGGTTCTAATGTCTGAATGGGATTGAAGGTTATTATACTAGAATGCATTGTTGTAGCGTCTGAGATCTTGAGATCTCCTGAAAAGATTTCTACAGTTCAAACTATGAAGTATTAGAAGGTATAAAGACACCAAACAGATTAAAAACGACATGATTTTAGGTTAAAAGTCGACCTCCTGAGCATGTGATGTCTTGTGGTGGTGGTTCTCTTTCAGCTCGAGCTTTTGAGTTGTAGGCATGTCTGAGTGAGTGTGTGTGTGTTTGTGTGTGTGTGCTTGTTTGAACGTACGGTTCGGTCTCCATGCTGTTTAGCTTGGCCACAAAGTTACGCGGCACGTAACCCTTCTGTCCCGTCGACAGAGACTCGGCCATGAACCATTCAGGATCATCACTGAGACGGAAAAGAAAACAGAGGACATTTTCATATGTAATTGAGAGAGTTGTAGGTTTATGTTTAGAATAAATACGCTGTTCTGTGATACACAGTTTCCAGGCAAACAGGAAGCCTCGGAGAAAAAAAAGTTTTTTTTTTAAGCAAATGATCTACGGAAATGTAGAAATCTACATTTACTTCGGCTTCTATTCTATCTAAATTTATAATTTTTTTATATTTTTTATTTAACATTTTATTATATATTATATCTTAAATATAAGTCACTGAAAAATATATATGCCTACCTATATACCATATATACCACCAATATGCCCTAAATGGCATTTATTAATAAAAAAAAAAAACCATTTAGAAATATGGACTTATACGTTTAATTTGTGCCGCCACTTTTACCAAACAATTACGAGTAAAAATTTATTTTAGAATATGACCTGTTTTTTTTTTTTACCATAAAATTCAATAAATAAAAGATTAAATATTATTTTAATTAATATTTAATCTTTTTTTTAAGTTAAAAAAGTAATTTTTTAATTAATATTATTTTAATTAAAAATTTTATTAATTATTCATTATAATTGTAGAAATCAATCAATTCATTTCTTTTAAAATACAACCTGTTTTGTGTTTTTACTCCCTATTTTTTTTTTTTACCATAAAATTAAATAAATAAATGCTAAAATATTTGAAAATTATTCATTTTAATTGCATAAATAAATCGATTCATTAATTAAACTTTTAATTTATTTTTTTGTTTTTTACTATTAATCATAATGCAAATGCTTTAATAGTATAATCTTTTTAAAAAAAACCTAAAAATCCAACAATTTTTTTTTCACATGAACATTTAGTTTTTTGTCTAAATCATTTCTATATATTTAGTTTATATAAAAATAAGTACAACTATTAAGTGTTTAATTTAAACCAGTGTCCTGCACCACCCTCACATACTTCTCTGACACATGATCGGATTGACTCGATAACTCTCTGACTAATCAGGGAGTTATCGAGTCAATCCGATCATGTGTTACAAACGCAAGGCAAAAAATTCTGTCAAAAGCTTCGATTCGAGTTCATGTCAAGCAGCAGAATGTTGAAGAATGCAGAAGAGTGTTTCAGAAGCTGCTGATATGATCTTTATATACATTGAGCCCACAGTTTACACTGTTACTTTGGGGCTCAGTTCTGTAGACAGAAAATCAGTTTAATACCAACTCTTTACACATGTGGTGAGCTGAAAAGCATGTCGACCTGCCAAACCTTTAGGAGGATGGGCTACGATGGCAGAAGACTCAAGATCCACTTCTGAGGCTAAAAATGCCTTAATGTGATTTTATGATGTTTGATGTAAAAAAATACACTAAAGTTCATGTTATGACTGTGTTTGATGCTCTGCTGAAACCTGATTGGCCGATTAAATAATTAAATGAATAATCGTTGACATTTATGGTCATTTGGTAGATGCCCTTATCCAGAGCGACTTATGGTTGTCTCAATTTTACAGCTGATCAAGTCAGGCTTAATGTCCCAGCAGTGGCAGCTTTGTGGTTCTGGGATTTGAACTACTTCTGATCCTGAGTCCAACATCTCATCCACTGAACTCCCACAAGTGAATGACCAAGGCACTGCTGTTCCTATTAAAGTGGCCAGTGAGAGTTTCTCCTCAAACTGTATTAGAAATGAAAGCGATCACAGTGCTGAAGACTGGATCCAATTAAAAAGGAAAATAAAACTTATTTAATCTCTTACTCGTTGATGATCTTCATCTTCTCTCCTTTCTCAAAGCCCAGGTCATCAGCATGGCAGGGTTGATAGGTGTACTTGGCCACCACTAAGGTATCTGAAACACAACAACGATTAGAAATTAAGATGTTTCATAAATGTATATTTTTCACCACTATATAGAGAAAAGTAATGGGACATTTTCAGCCACGTGTCGTTTTCCTCCAAAACTGTTACCACAAAGTTGGATGCACACAATTTTAGGACGTCCTAGAAATTTGTAGCATGAAAGGTCCTGAACTCGGAGACCCAAACCTGTTCCAGCATTACAAGAAATGCACAAAACCACCTCCATGAAGATCTGCTTTTCATAGTTTGGAGTAGAAGATCTGCTGCTAAAGAGCTCTAAAGCCCTTTATCTTTTAAATGAATGTGAACACTGACAGCACCCCAGAAACCTCCTCTCCTCTCCTCTCCTCTCCTCTCCTCTCCTCTCCTCTCCTCTCCTCTCCTCTCCTCTCCTCACCTACATCAGTACCTGACTTTACTAACACCCTTGTGGTGAAGGAATCGCCACAAAATCTAGTGGAACATAAATTGTAAATTGTGCTACTGTTGGCTGAAGGAGGAGAAGGAGAGGAGGAAGACGTCTACAGAGACAGCAGGGAAAGGAGCAGTGCAGTAGAGTGGAGGTTCGGGTTGGTACTTTAAATGTTGGTACTATGACGGGTAAAGGGAGAGAGAGCTGATATGATGGAGAGGAGAAAGGTAGATATGTTGTGTGTTCAGGAGACCAAGTGGAAAGGGAGTAAGAGCAGGAACATTGGAGGTGTTTAAACTGTTCTATCATGGTGTGGATGGAAAGAGAAATGGTGTAGGGGTGATTCTGAAGGAAGAGTACAGTAAGAGTGTAGTGGAGGTGAAGAGAGTTTCTGATAGGGTGATGATTGTGAAGCTGGAAATTTAAGGGGTGATGATAAATGTCATCAGTGTTTATGCTTCACAAGTGGGCCGTGAGATGAAGGAGAACAAAAAATTCTGGAGTGACTTAGATGAATTGGTAGAAGGTGAACCTAGGAATTAAAGATTGGTGATTGGTGCAGATTTAAATGGGCATGAAGGTGAAGGGAACAGAGGTGATGAGAAGGTGAGGGTAGGTATGGTCTTAAGGAGAGGAATGTGGAAAATGGTGGTAGATTTTGCTAAAAGGATGGAAATGGCAGTGGTGAACACATTTTAAGAAGAAGGAGGATCATAAGGTGACGTATAAGAGTGGAGGAAGGTGCACACAGGTGGACTATGTTCTATGCAGGAGATGCAACCTGAAGGAGATTGGAGACTGTAAGGTGTTGGCAGGGGACAGTGTAGCTAGAAAGCATCGGATGGTGGTCTGTAGGATGGTTTTGGAGGCGAAGAAGAAGAGGAGGAGAGTGAGGACTGAAAGAAGTATAAGATGGTGGAAACTGAAGGAGGAAGACTGTAGTGTGAGGTTCAGGGAAGAGGTCAGACAGGAGCTCGGTGGAGACAGCTAGAAAGGTACTTGGTGTGAAATCTGGAAATAGAAAGGAAGACAAAGAGAAGTGGTGGTGGAATGAGGAAGTGCAGGAGAGCATAAGGAGAAAGAGGTTAAAGAAACAGAATTAGGATAGACAGAGTGATGAGAAAAGTAGGCAGGAGAACAAGGAGATGCAGCAGCAGGTAAAGAGGGATGTGGCAAAAGCCAAGGAAAAGGCATATGAGGAGCTGTATGAGAAGTTAGACACTAAAGAAGGAGAAAAGGATTTGTAGCGATTGGCCAGGCAGAGGGACCGAGCTGGGAAGGATGTGCTGCAAGTTAGAGCAATAAAGGATGGAGATGGAAATGTGTTGACTTGTGAGGAGAGTGTGTTGAGAAGATGGAGGGAGTATTTTGAGCAGCTGATGAACGAGGAAAATTAGAGAGAGAGAGAGAGAGAGAGAGAGAGAGAGAGAGAGAGAGAAAGTTGGATGATGTTGAGTTAGTGAAGCAGGTTGTGGATAGGATTAGTAAGGAGGAAGTGAGAGCAGCGATTAAGAGGATGAAGCGTGGAAAGTTGGTTGAACCAGATGGCATACCAGTAGAAGCATGGAGATGTTTAGGAGAGATGCAGTGGAGTTTTTAAGCAGATTGTTTAACAGGATTCTGGAAGGTGAGAAGATGCCTGAGGAATGGAGAAGGAGTGTGCTGGTACTGATCTTTAAGAATAAGGGAGATGTGCAGCCCTGCAGTAACTACAGGGGAATAAAGTTAATCAGTCACACCATGAAGTTATGGGAAAGAGTAGTGGAAGCCAGGCTGAGAGAAGAGGTGACCATCTGTAAGAAAAAGCATGGTTTTATGCCGAGGAAGAGCACCACAGACGCCTTATTTGCTTTGAGAATGTTGGTCTAGAAGTATAGAGAAAGTCAGAAGGAGTTGTATCGTGTGTTTGTGGATTTAGAGAAAGCGTATGACAGGGTGGAGAGAGGAGTTGTGGTATTGTATGAGGAAGTCAGGTGTGTCAGAGAAGTATGTGAGGGTGGTGCAGGACATGTATGTGAAGAGTGTGACAGCAGTAAAGTGTGCAGTAGGAACGACAAACTGGTTCAAGGTTGAGGTTGGACTGCATCAAAGATCAGCTCTGAGCCCGTTCCTGTTTGTATTGGTGATGGACAGCTTGAAGGACGAGGTCAGACAGGAGTCTCCCTGGGCTATGATGTTTGTGGATGATATTGTGATTTGTGGTGAGAGTAGTGAGCAGGTTGAGAAGAGCCTGGAGAGGTGGAGGTACGCGCTGGAGAGAAAGGGAATGAAAGTCAGTAGGAGTAAGACAGAGTACATGTGTGTGAATAAGAGGGGGGGCAGTGGAGAGGTGCGGTTGCAGGGAGAAGAGGTGGAGAAGGTGGAGGAGTTCAGGTACCTGGGGTCAACAGTGCAAAGTAATGGAGAGTGTGTTAGAGAAGTGAAGAAAAGAGTGCAGGCAGAGTGGAGTGGGTGGAGAAGAGTGATAGCAGGAGTGATTTGTGATAGAAGAGTATCTGTGAGAGTGAAAGGGAAAGTTTATAGGACTGTGGTAAGACCTAAGATGTTGTATGGATTAGAGACAGTGGCCTTGAGTAAAAGACAGGAGGTGGAGCTGGAGGTAGCAGAGCTGAAGATGTTGAGGTTTATCTTGGGGGTGACGACGATGGACAGGATAAAAAATTCGTTTATTAGAGGGACAACGCATGTAGGACGGTTTGGAGACAAGGTGAGGGAGGTGAGATTGAGATGGTTTGGACATGTGCAGATGAAGGACATGGGGTATATCAGTAGGAGAATGCTGAGGATGGAGACACCAGGAAAGAGAAAAAGAGGAAGACCAAGGAGGAGGTTTATGGATGTGGTGAGGGAAGACATGCAGGTAGTTTGAAAGAGGCAGATGTAGAGGACAGGGGGGTCTGGAGTCAGATGATCCGCTGTGGCGCCCCCTAATGGGAGTAGCCAAAAAAAGAGGAAAAAGAAGAAGTACAAAGAAACAGCAATTCGCCAATGATTAACGATCATCCATTTTTTTATCCATTTATAGTTGTATTTTATGTCATAATGTTTTGTGAAAAATTTCACTGATGCTTTATAAGAAGATTATATGTTAATATATACAATATATAAGCGTCTTTAAGTTCAGTAACACGAAAAACATCTATAAAAACAGTCCTCTATCGCAAAGAATTTGCCGTTGCTATAGAGATGATAAGGCATCTGAATGAACCCAGTGACAGCGCACATTGTGATGAAAAATAATCTTTTAAGACAAAGGATCTTTTGTAAGTCTTGTCCATCAGACCAGGATTCTCAGACCCTGATAGTGTGAAGGTGAAGGGTTTTACCTGGAAGCGGTGAGGTTGGGGAGGAGTGTAGTTGGGGTTGAAAGGAAGCTTGTTGTCTGGGTGCGGGTACAAGATCTGAAAAAGAGAGAAGAAAGAAAATAAAAAGCAGAAAAAACAATATACACCAATGGGAGTCTGAGTCTTCATTCTGGTTCATATAGTTGCATCTAAAAAGTGTGTAAAAGCCCCGCCCACTCATCCATTTCTTTTTCTTATGGTTTAAGATTTTTATTATGAAATAAAATTTTTGGGTTGATCATGTGACCTTTAAAGGGTCTTCCTGGGAACAAAACTTCAAACCAAGGGGGCGTGATGAAGAAGAAAACCATCAGCAATGTGACCACGGAAACTCCTCATAAAGCGTTTTATTTCTCTTACACCACAGCGCACAATTACAATTCTCCTGAACAACCATGTACTTTTTATCCTTTTATAGTTACTGGTAAAATCCTAAAACATTCACACAAATTCTTTTCCATTTTTGCTCTACATTATTTCCTTGATCGTTTTTTTTCTTTATTTTATTAGGAAACCTGACATTGGAGACTCCTTCTGTAAACGCTAAATAAACAACTCCATACAAACAAAAACATGGAAGTCTGATTACGTTTAGTGGGTGCATATGAACGAGCTGTTACTATAGAAACAATAACTTCATAGCTAATGTAGCTAAGAAGTTATAACCATTCATAAGTCCATCTTGAAGCTGAATTAATTTGTTTGTTTGATAGCTAATATATGTACAGTATATATATATATATATATATATATATATATATATATATATATATATATATATATATATATATATATATATATACATTGTAAGATTTTCTTGATCACTAGTCCTAGATTATATATATATATATCTCAGATTTAGGTAGGGGGCATATCCTAAACATCAGGTTGACAATAATATAATTCGGATATTACTTTTTTGAATCCTGTGTAAATTTATACTGAATAAAACGACATGTCTGGAGGGAATGTGATTGTTACACTGAACACTGAGACGTGTCCCGGCTGCGTTTGGACCGTAGACAGGAGGAGACTTAGCATTTTTACCTTTACCTAATATATATTAGGAATGGTAAGGTTCACTGATTTGCATAAAAGTCAAAGATTGATTTAAAAAAATGTGCAAGTTAGCATTTGTATCATGACATCGTTTTGAACATATTTGCATCGGTAAAAAACGATTTGTTTCTATATAATTTAAGTGACCAATAATTTGACAAATATTTAATATGTAGATTATTTTCTTCTCGTTAAACCGTTTCTCGACGTATCGCAGCACTACGGAGACGGAGGCGTGTCCTGATAGTCAAACAGAATACAGATTAACATGGCAGAGGCAGAGCTGTAACTTCCTGCACACACAACAGGAAAATAACATCTGGTTTTATTTAATCTTTTTTCTTTTGTTTTTCTGCACTACAAAGGCGTGTGTGTGAAAGGTAAATTGATGGTTTGCTGTCTGTCTGAACTGAAGAATTAAAAGCGAAATATCTGTACCACATTGTATTTCAGAACATTGTATTTTTCCGTTGCACCGTATTGCGTCGAATCGAATCAAAATCGCGGTGAATCATATCGTATCGCATCAGTAGCTGTTTCATATTTATCTTTAATGTATTATATATTTGGCATCGAAATGTGAATCGCATCGGCCTCAGTTATGGTTCAAAATATTTTTTTTCTCATTAATCTACACTCATTTCCCCATAATGACAAAGTGAAAACAGAATTCTAGAAATGTCTGTGATTCTTTTTTTCTTTTTTTTTATAAAAAAAACTATTATATTAATTATATTAAACCTGTATTATCACATGATCACCGCTGAGATGTTTCTACAGCTTGATTAAAGTCCACCTGTGGACTCCACAGAAAGGTCTCACAGCTGACACTGCAGATCAGAGCAAAATCCAAGTCATGAGGTCGGAGGAACTAAGAGACAGAGCTCAGAGACAGGAAGGATGCAAGGCACACATCGAATTTAGTTATGCTGCATTTTGGAAATACACAAACATCAGCTCTAAATGGCTCGTGAACCCTGGAGATGCTGACGCGTGTGATCCTCCCTCACAGGAAATCTTAACCCGTTCGCTATAACCTAAAGAAATCTCTTTGAAGCATCTTTCTCTTGCTCTCTCTCTCTCTCTCGGCAAATCAAATGCGTTTCACTCCGTCTTTCTCCATGGCTCGAACTTGTAGCTTCGTCTCACCACTAAACTTCTTCGCCCCTCTTCCGCTCGCCTGTAATTCCACCCGTGCAGGCTGCTCTGTCTCGGTTCTCTGAGACCACAGAGCCGTGCGGTACGTCGGCATCCGCTCTATACGTCTACGAGCTTGTATACCGAGGCCTCAGAACCACCGCTGATGATGGATTGCACTCACACACACACACACACACACACACACACACACACACACACACACACATGTTTCAGTCTTTTTGTTGTAGCTCTATTTTCTAGTATCTGGTCATTTCCTGATACTACAGGAAGTGTTTTATTCCTCTTATTTCGCAGCCGATTTCCTCTCTATCTGATTTAGACCCTTATTAGTCATGTATGGAAGGAGTCTCCAGTGTCAGTGTGGGTGTAATGATCCAAGCTGCATTCCAATCTTTCATTTTATTTCGTGGATATCTGAGACCTCTTTAACTTTATAAGTAGCTAGAAACACACAGAAAGTACTTTCTTCGTAATTTCCGACCACATTGTACAAGTACAGGTTCCTACGATGCGCTGTTGCTATAGAAACCGTGACATCAGGAAGAGCGGGTTGAACCCACACAAACCTGTGATTGGAGGAAATTAATCAACACCTTCCGATAGATCAGATCATTAATCTTCCTTTGGTAAGCGAAATAGTGGGGAAGTGAAGAAAAGTTTCTTCTCGTAAATTTCGCTCGGGTGTGTTTTTTTTTTGAAGGGTGTGTGTGTGTGTGTGTGTGTGTGTGGGTGTGGGGGGTGTTTGCCAGATGTGCATGATGTAGATTTAGCAGCTGTTAACCCGTTCGTTTGACGCAGACTCGATAAGACACAGTGAAACTCTGCACCTTGAGAATGTTACAGATTGGGAGATGCAAAACATGACGCCATGATGGATGCAACAAAAAAGCATCTGGAAGCACTTAGACTGTTCTGAAGCATACCTGGTTCCCAGGAGGAATGGGGCAGTTGCAGTGCTCGCAGAGCTCATCGTCAGGGTGGTAGGAGAAGCCGTCGTCCGAATCGTAAGAGGAACAGTTTCCCATGGTCTCTGATGGAGAGACAGCAACAGTTAACAACCGAACAGAACAAGATCTATCTATCTATCTATCTATCTATCTATCTATCTATCTATCTATCTATCTATCTATCTATCTATCTATCTATCTATCTATCTATCTATCTATCTATCTATCTATCTAATGTAATCTATATATACAGATATGTGCAAGTGGCAAGTGCCAAACTGTGAGGGTATCTACACATACATTCATAAATATTAGCATGTTCTATGAAAAGTGCAGGTCTGAGGTATGAAGTGGAGAGCAGCTCAGTGGAAATGATGTATGTGTGCAAACACAGAGGCGAATTGTGTTAAAGAATAAATAAGGTCAAACTTGTCCAGAGACCATCAGCTGACCATCCAGTGATTGTGTAGTAATTATAGAGTCATTTGCAATTAATAATCAATAATATTCAGTAATGTATCGTAGTTCTATAATATATATTTTTATAGAACATGGAATAATAACATTTTAATTTTGCTTCTGTATGAATATATGTTTATGGAAAGATGATGTCTCCAGAGTCAATGCGTCCTAACTTCAGGACAATGACACTTCGAGGATCTTTTTCAAGCTGCTTTAATGTCGATGAAATTCATTTGTTTCATGGACGAGCCACACTGTTAAATGTAGCTATAAATGGATAAAAAAAGTGTGGTGTTTTTTTTTGTATTGTATTGAAATAAATGAGATATTGTAATCTTTAGAACGTTTCTGTGGGATAAAAGTAATAAAAATATCAAAAGGTCGATCTCTTCACCCCGATTGGTCACTGATTATTTTCCTGTAACAGCATGACTTACACAGAGTTACAAATATGGGCGTGTACAAATATGAGCTGAACAATAGAACGCTATGGGACGGCCATGTTTTAGACCAGAGCTCCCAACTGCATCATCAAGAACCCCTCACACCCCATAAAGCAGAAGATCCAGGAACATTCACACCAGGATGTACCAGGTCCAACATTTTCCCATCCACTATCACCCTAATGAAGTCCACACACCACCACTAGGACACTGATGGCTCACTGCTACTTCACAATTTCTCCTCACAGCAATCATCATGCAGTTCTGCTCCACCACTCTGTACCTCCTATATCATTACTGGATATTTATTTCTGTATATAACTGTTTATTCATTGCACATTGTAGCTTATCTTTACATCTATATATCATCTGTATATAACCTTTTACAGTTGTATATACAATGTACATATTACATATTGTATATATATATATATATATATAGATTCTTAGTGCACTTACTTACCAGCTCCTGCTGATTTTTTACACTGGCAGAGACTTCATATTTATCTTCTGTACTTATATTTACACACATATATATATATATATATATATTATATAATATTATTATTATTACATATATTTGCGTGTTTATCCGCATGTTTATTTGCACAACTGCGACTATTTGCATTTCCGGTAGAACCTGCATTTTGTTGCACACAAACACACAAAACCCGCCACCCGATCTGTGAAAATATGTTCAAAACAAAAAGGGTCCTCGATGTGCAAAAGTTTACAGACCCCCCGTTCTAGAGCCGTAATAATATGGTCACGTTTTCTTTTCTCCTTATTTGGTATCGTTCTTCACCTCAGGCCGAAACGTGGATGAAAGTCGACGTGGTTCCGTTTTCAGATTTTATTGATTTAAATAAAAAGGTAAAGTGTCATTTAATGAAATGATATAAACATTCGGGGTCTGCGTCTCAATTCCTTTATTTTTTGTTTGTTCGCTTCATCAAAAAAATTCAGGTAAATCTAAAGAAAGAAGCGTTTCTCTGATCTTTACATGAACAATGTGTACGGTTTTGAAGAGCTTTAAAGAGCTTGTTTGGTTTATTCTTTTCCCATAATCTCTTTAATTTTTATTAAAAGGACTTTAATGGTTTTATTTAAACTTCAAGGCACACAATCTTATTAGACATCTTTAAATGAAATGAAAAGTTTGCCTTCACTTGAACTAGGAGATCTGCTTTCCATGGGTTGGAGAGGAAGATCTTCTGCTATAGAGCTCCATAATCTATTGAACATGAATGAATGTGAACGCTGACTGCACCCCAGGAACCTCCTCATCTTCTCACCTACATCAATACCTGATCTGCTTGAATGATCTCCAAAACTCCCTATGAAATCTAGTGGAACATCTTCCCAGAAAAGTGGAGGTTTTTATAACAATAGCAAATGAGGATGTTCGAAAAGTACATAAAAATGTGACAATGTGATGGTCTGGTGAACACAAACTGTTGGTCATTCAGTGTCATTTTGTTTGTACTTTCAGTTGAAGTTACGCAGAAATTAAAGTATTTTAAAGACTTTTCAAAGATTTAAAGAATTTTACTATAAAACACATCCTGATTTTAATCTTTTTATATTAAGGCCATTTGAGATTTTGTTCAGAGTTGTACAGTGAATGTATGTGTGTCTTTTGTGTGTGTGTGTGTGTGTGTGTGTGTGTGTGTGTGTGTGTGTGTGTGTGTGTGTGTGTGTGTGTTTGTCTGAAATACAAAAAAAAAGATATTTGTTTAGAAAGCTGTCTAAAGCACTGTAGATGCTTATTAACTAATACAAAATACTGAACACTAAATGCCACTGTTGGGCCCTTGAGAAAGGCCCTTAACACCCTTGAGAAAGGCCCTTAACACTCCATGCTCCAGTGGCACTGAATCATGGCTGCCCTGTGCTCTGATCCCAACTTTTAACAAACTGGGATATCCAAAGAAAAGAATTACACTGTGTTTTAATGCATATGTGACAAATAAAGACTGAAAAAAATGTCAAAAAGGTTCACAGGAAGTTTTTCAGAGTCGGACTACGCAGATGATTAACTTTGTTAAATTTTTTCTATGAAGGTTCAACTGGCTGAGCTCCGCGAACAAATGAAGATCAGATATTATCAGATTTTAACGAACCAAAACGGAAATCCTTTGTTCAGAAATGTATTTATATTTAAAAATATATATATATATATATATATATATATATATATATATATATATATATATATATATATATATATATGTGTGTGTGTGTGTGTGTGTGTGTGTGTGTGTGTGTGTGTGTGTGTGTGTGTGTGTGTGTGTGTGTGTTGGTATCTTAGTGGTTCAGACACTTTGTATTTGAAGGTCATGAACAGATTTATTAGGTATATTTATACTTGGATTTTATATTATGATATTTTATAGAAATCATTTACTATTTATGTAGTAGATGAACTTATTACGTTTATTATATTCATATTTATTTATATTTGTATATACCATGAAAATTATGGGGTTTCATTTAATTCGTGTTTTGTGTGGTTTTATTTATTTATTTATTTATTTATTTATTTATTTATTTATTTATTTATTTATTTATTTATCTAGAAATATATATATACATAAGATTTAATTAAATATCAGTGGAAACTTAAGGTTTTCTGAATCAAGATGAGTAAATGATTAAATGAATAATTTGTGACTGATTTGTGAAACAGCAATGATGTTACTAAATTTAAAGAAATTGTGTAAATTCGTGTACATTTTGAGAATTTAATATCAATGTGAGCAACTGTGGTATAAAATCCTCAAACTCTAACTCAGAAATCTAACTATGGTTATAAAACGTATATAAGGATTAAAAAGTATACAAAAATGGACAATATCTCATTTTAAATCGTTATAAATGTATGTGCGAGTAAATAACTGATCTGGTCAGTGATTCTCTCTCAGAGATCTGAATCTGTGAGAAACTTGAGGAGAAGTTCAGGAAAAGCCTGACCTCCTCGAACACACAGTTGGAGTCAGAAGTTTGAGTGAGGAAAGTCCCTTATCGGATTCGCTCCCAAAATAAAACCGATCCTGAGAGAGACGCGAGGTTAAATATCCGGACACACACACACACACACACACACAACACGAGTGTGTAATAACGAGTTTGACTACATCCTATCACTTTCCACAGCTGCTTTGTGAGCATTGTGAGCATCCACATGTATGATTATAGCTGTGCCACAAAACAAAAATGAGAGGAAGTGAAGCTTACGAATACCAGAGATGCATTCACATTCAGGTTCTGTCGGTTTTT
Source organism: Silurus meridionalis (assembly GCF_014805685.1). Classification (NCBI taxonomy): domain Eukaryota; kingdom Metazoa; phylum Chordata; class Actinopteri; order Siluriformes; family Siluridae; genus Silurus; species Silurus meridionalis. The sequence continues at coordinate 27,182,425 of NC_060891.1, forward strand.
TAGCGCTGTCATTTACATTCCTCAGGTTTGTGTTCCCACAGATCTTTCAGTATCTGTTACAGCGTTCAACTTGCTGCCAGTTTGTTTGTTTTAGCTGTAAAAACCCATCAGGAGTCACTCTGCTACTCCGAGACGCTTTTCTTTCGGCTAATTTATCCACAGTTTGTGCTTATTTTTGAGGCTCGCGAACAAAAATCGTTTCTAATTTACATTTTTAGCCTTTTATTTTAATGAAATTACGACTTTATGGCATCAGAGAGATTAGCGATTTGGAATCTAGATTTAGTACAACGTGTAAAACTAAAAAAAGAAAAAAGAGAGAGAAGAAAAGACACGGAGAAATCGACCGTTTCTAGTAGGCTGTTAGTCAAATGTAACTATTCATAACAAGATCTTACAGAAATACATTACCTGCTAATCGCTTCTTAAACACCATGCTAGCAAGAAGAAAAAATATTTCTTTCTAAAAGATAAAAGATTTCTTTTAAAAAAATTTATCCATTTACAAGTTGTACTGATTTGAATAGGTTTTAATGGTGCAGATTTCAACCTGCTAATCTCTGATGCATTTAAATGACAAGTATGATGTTTGCTAGTTCTTATATTTACTAGTTCTGGTGTTTACTGCTACTGTGGTATTCACTAGTATTCCTCAACTCTTGCATTTACTAGTTCTTGTAGTTGTTAGTTGTGGTATTTAATAGTTCTGGCATTCGCTACTTCTTACATTCTTTGGTTCTTGCATTTGTTAGTTCAGGTATTCGCTAGTTCTGATATTCGCTAGTTTTTTTGCTCCACAGCTTAACATGCTGGTGAAAAGTGATCTAAAAAGATAGTGATGAGAGATCTAGTGACTAGAGATCTAACACCTTCTCAACATCTCCTTCCTCATCTTCCCCATCATCTAGTTTTATATAAACCACAAAAAAAAAACAAAAAAAACATGCTAACTATAACTAGCATGCATGCAAACAGCAAGTTAACGTCAGTGTCTAGTTGGAAACTCTGTAATGTTCACTGATTAATGAGTTCCATCAGATGTTTCATCAAATATTATATTATATTATGTTAGAGAAATCATTACAAGCCAGTCTAATGATTTCTATGATCAGCAATATATATATATATATATATATATATATATATATATATATATATATATATATATATATATATATATATATATATATATATTAGAAAGTAAACAATCATTTGTGACCAGTATTTTTTATGTAGACTGATTTCTTCTTGCTAAGCTCAAGCTCTTTTTCTCAGCTATGTGAATATGACGTATCACAAGAATATGGAGACCTGTGAGGATCGCAGTGCTGCTTCATATGTATCTTCAGTGTAGCATATCGTTGGATTTGCATCAAATAGTTTTGGCCACAGTTATGGAGATGCACATTATATATATATATATTACCACTAATAACACCAGGAATTTAATTTTTAGCCTTTAAGACATGATAAAGATTGTTTTACTCCTGTTAGGCGTATTAATCATTAAGGAGAAACACAGCATAGTCTTTGTTCTTTTGTAGGTACATTTAATGTCGTAAACTCGCGTCATAAATCATTAGGTACCCCTTCACCTCTAAGGGCTACAAAGCGCTGGGAACTTCTGTAAAATGTTCTGTAATATAAACTGCTGCACTACTGCCAGAGCTGCGGCTACAGAAAACTCCTCAACGCCTTTTGACCAATCAGAGTCTATAATCTGTTCTGGACTGGTGTAGAAGCTTCATCCCTACACCCAAACCCAGAGAAACGTGATCTCGGCTACATGAAGGTGTTCGAGAGCTCGGCAGTCCGGAGCTGCACGTTCGATCCGGGGTCGAGGATTTAATTAAGCAAAGGAAATCCTTCAGTCTTCAGTCTGTGTGAAGCAGAACTCAAGTTTTACTGTAACACTGAAGATGGAAATAGGGCAGAGTTAACCGTGGGAGTAGATCAGGGTGGAAAGGGATGTGATTTAAATAGCAAGATGTTTCCCGAAATCATCATAATAGAATTAAATGAATGCTATTTCCAAAACCCACTCGACATAGTTTCATTCTCTATCTAACTATTTAAATGTAATCTATAAGCATGTGTATATATATATATATATATATATATATATATATATATATATATATATATATATATATATATATATATATATATATATAAAATAACTTAATGTAACCCCAATAACATAGCCATCTACAGAGGAAACATTGCATCCTCTTTTTATGACACACCCATATATTGGATTTTTATAAAAATACAGAAAACGAATATATTTTTAAACAATCTGATGCTTCATAATGAACTTTTCAGCTTGTTTAATTCATCCATTTGTCAGCTACGAGCGAATCACATGGCAGTTCTGTAATATAGGAACTTTTAATTGTAATTACTTCATTCAATTAGCAAAAATGTATTTCTTAGATTTTACGTACAATTTACTCATAGATTGTGTAATAAAGGATTTCTGGTATTCATGGGATGTAAACACACGACTTTCCGATCAGCAGCACAGAGCCATGACGTTACATGAGAAACAGGGAAACGCGTTTAAACCAGTGGGTAAGGAGTGACCTAGATCTGAGATCTGGGAAACCAGTAATCGGTTGCCAGATGTTGAGGTGATAGTTTGACATTTATCAAAGCACACTCGACTCTTATATATAAAATATATATAAAATGCGTATATGTGTATATACACACACACACACACACACACACACACACACACACACACATTTAATTGAATATATTTAACTAGACATCGTTATGTTGCTGAGTTTATTTAGTTGTTTTTATCGACCTAATTCTATATTAAACTCGTAATTGAAACATTACAATATTTCAAATAGATATTAAAAATAAAACGATACTCCACGCTCATTTGTTTCTGTATAATAGAAAAATCAATAGAATAATATACAGTCTTAAAGGTGTACATTTACAGTGTATATATTTTAGTGTATATTTTTTATAACATTCTCCTGTAAGACCACATGATCTTATTTTGTGTTTCGATAATTCATAAATTATACGTATAAATCAAATTCTCACAATATTGTTGACAAGATTGATAGTAATGTTATTATTATTATAATATTATATTATAATATTAACACTAACAGCAGTAGACCTATCCTACTATACATACATATATATATATATTTTATTTTATTATATAGTTCCCATAGTAACCAGCTGCTAGTCAATATCGTTATTATGAAGACATTTTTCTTCTAGATTTGTTTACACATATATAATTTCTACACATACACACTTCTTACTGCTATACAGGAATCTTTTCTACATCCTACTTTTGCAGTGTGCAATAACACTCATTTAAAACGTGCAATAAGTTTGAAAGCGTAACTACTTTATTGCTGGTCTCTTCTTCTTTTGTATTTATACACTGTGATGTATATACTTGTATTATGTCTCTGTTTTTTTGTATATTTGCACATTTCTTTGCTGCTGTAACACAGAAATGTTCCCACTGTAGGATGAATAAAGGTTTATCACACCTTATCTTTATTATTGACGACGTGCAAATAGTTTGTCCACATTTTTTTTTATTTGTTACATCTTGTAAAAAAACACCCGCATTTCCAACAGCAGTATTTTACGACGTAGGGAGTGGAATTTCCAGCAGTGTTTGAGCATCCTGATCTCCGAATAAACTTCTGCTGCTTCTACACTTCTACACAAACTTTACACTTTACTTAGTGAAAAAAATTAACTTTTAAATGCATGAAACTTCAAGTATTACTTCAAGGATCTGTCTTTTATACCATTTTGTAGTAGTTTTAGGGAAGAAAATTGTACAAGGACATTAAACTCATAATTTAGTGTACGGCTTTGTGTAGATTTATGTTATGTGTAGCGAAATATGAATCGTCGTTGCATTATTATCATATTTACACGTTTCATTTGATATCTTTATCCCTCGTTTATTTCTGTCTTTAACGATCAGGAGACGCATGCTTCGATCTCCACACTTTGTACACTTCACGTGCATGATAGAAAGCAGCTACACAATCTGAACACTGGAAATATATCCTGTGATATAGTACACAATGTGTGTTTGTGATGATGTGCTACAAAATCGACCATTTCGTCCCATTTTTTCCATCGTTCAGCTTCTCTCATTACTCTTCCCTCTCTCAACTCTCTCAACCCTCTCGGTCTCGGTTCAGGCCTTACCTGTCACAGCGCAGTGTCCACTCGAAGGCCTCTGGTTTCAGAGAAGGCACAGGCGGTTTAACGCAGTCATATCCACCAAAATACAATGGATTACAATGTCGAAAACCGTCTAAACCGGCACTGAAGACGGGTGTGTGGCGTGTGGCATCAGAGACAGCTCTATGCGATTGCAAGAGAGAAAAAAACAGAAAACACACACACACACACACACACACACACACACACCACAGGCGAAGGGTAAC